>NW_027258124.1:100000-122900 GCF_045791955.1 Oncorhynchus clarkii lewisi | reverse complement strand
TCAGGGGGTATAACTGAGAACCTCTCTCTACCGGTCAGAGATAGAAGGGAGTATAACTGAGAACCTCCCTGCACCCGTCAGAGATAGCAGGGGGTATAACTGAGAACCTCCCTGTACCCTTCAGAGATAGCAGGGGGTATAACTGAGAACCTCCCTGTACTCTACGGAGATAGCAGGGGGTATAACTGAGAACCTCCCTGTACCCTTCAGAGATAGCAGGGGGTATAACTGAGAACCTCCCTGTACTCTACGGAGATAGCAGGGGGTATAACTGAGAACCTCCCTGTACCCGTCAGAGATAGCAGGGAGTATAACTGAGAACCTCCCTGTACCCGTCAGAGATAGATGGGGGTATAACTGAGAGCCTCCCTGTACCCGTCAGAGATAGCAGGGGGTATAACTGAGAGCCTCCCTGTACCCGTCAGAGATAGCAGGGGGTATAACTGAGAACCTCCCTGCACCCGTCAGAGATAGCAGGGAGTATAACTGAGAACCTCCCTGTACCCGTCAGAGATAGCAGGGGGTATAACTGAGAACCTCCCTGTACCCGTCAGAGATAGCAGGGGGTATAACTGAGAACCTCCCTGTACCCGTCAGAGATAGCAGGGAGTATAACGGAGAACCTCCCTGTACCCGTCAGAGATAGCAGGGGGTATAACTGAGAACCTCCCTGTACTCTACAGAGATAGAAGGGAGTAAGGGACAATTAGAATTGAAGGCAGATGTCATGCCCTGGCCACAGAGAGGCTTTTATTCTCTATTTTGGTTAGGCCAGGGTGTGACTAGGTTGGGCGTTCTAGTTTCTTTATTTCTATGTTTACTGTTTCTATGTTTTGGCCGGGTATGGTTCTCAATCAGGGACAGCTGTCTATCGTTGTATCTGATTGGGAATCATACTTAGGCAGCCTGTTTTGCCACCTTAGTTGTGGGTAGTTGTCTGTGTTAGTGGCCTGTATAGCCCTAGCCTGTATAGCCCTAGCCTGTATAGCCCTAGCCTGTATAGCCCTAGCCTGTATAGCCCTAGCCTAGCCCTAGCCTGTATAGCCCTAGCCAGCTTCACGGTCGTTTTTTGTGTTTCTTGTTTTGTTGGCGACATTCTTAATGAAAGAAAAATGTACGCTCACCACGCTGCACCTTGGTCCGTTCGTTTCCCTGACGACGTTCGTGACAGCAGAGTCATTTCAGGAAGATGATTGAATAAAAAGGGCCATCTATTTTTAATGACTTCTCAATAAACTGAGAAAAGGAGAAGCTTTTCATGTGAACAATTTTTTGTTGTTGAAATGTATGTATTTTAAATTCAAATCACTTCCTTATCTGACTGACTTTAATTTGAATTGAGCCCAACCGTTGTAGAGGTGTTGAAGATGCCCTGCTGAGGGTAGTAGAGGTGTTGAAGATACCCTGCTGAGGATAGTAGAGGGTAGTAGAGGTGTTGAAGACGCCCTGCTGAGGGTAGTAGAGGTGTTGAAGATGCCCTGCTGAGGGTAGTAGAGGGTAGTAGAGGTGTTGAAGACGCCCTGCTGAGGGTAGTAGAGGGTAGTAGAGGTGTTGAAGACGCCCTGCTGAGGGTAGTAGAGGGTAGTAGAGGGTAGTAGAGGTGTTGAAGATACCCTGCTGAGGGTAGTAGAGGGTAGTAGAGGGTAGTAGAGGTGTTGAAGATACCCTGCTGAGGATAGTAGAGGGTAGTAGAGGTGTTGAAGACGCCCTGCTGAGAGTAGTAGAGGTGTTGAAGATGCCCTGCTGAGAGTAGTAGAGGGTAGTAGAGGTGTTGAACCTCTTGTCTGGCCTTGGACATTAAAGGGAGAAGACCTGAATCTTTCAGCCAGCAGAGAAGAGACTGGGAGGAGAGACGTTGACAAACACAGGGCCTCACCTGGGTCTCTGAGGGGGGCCGATGCTGTCGTGCAGGAGAGCTGTGTTCAGGGAGGGGGACTCCTCAGGGAGGGGGGCTCCTCGGGGAGGGGGATTCCTCGGGGAGGGGGACTCCTCAGAGAGGGGGACTCCTCGGGGAGGGGGACTTATGCCTGAGTTTGGGGATCGGACTGCAACTATTATTTTCTCTCTGTAATGTTCAGGCCACTTCGCCTCCCTTCAACGACCAGCACAGACCAGATGCTCAGCTGTCCTTTACCTCAGTTTCTCTCGTTTCTCTCGTTTCTCTCGTTTCTCTGGCCGCACGGAAAGATCAACAAAGCTCAACATAGAAAAAGCTGTATTTTAAAAAAGTATTTGGAGAAAAACAACACATTCTTCTACTTCTCTATCATCCTACTTGTACAGATTCATTCCTATAAGCGTTCGTAAGAGATGGACAAGACACTATGTTCCAGTCGAGCCCTACGGCTATAAAAACCGACAATACGTTTTGGAACATCATTACTGAGAGGGCTGGATGCTCGGTCTGGGGTGGGCACAGGCTGTGCTTCACACAACATATGAGAGAGGGAGGGAGGGAGGTAGGGAGGGAGGGAGGGAGGGAGGGAGAGAGAGAGAGAGAGAGAGAAGGAGGGAGGGAGGGAGGGAGGGAGGGAGGGAGGGAGGAAGGGAGAGAGAGAGAGAGAGAGAGAGAGAGAGAGGGAGGGAGGGAGGGAGGGAGAGAGAGAGAGAGGAGGGGGGGAGAGAGAGAGAGAGAGGGGGAGGGAGGGAGGGAGATATTTCAGTAGTCATTTACATACATGTTTATTCACGCTGGGTTGTGGACCACAAAGATGGTTTTGAATGAGAGGAAATAGTAGTTATTAACGACACTGCACCACCGTATACACTGTTCCCTACGTAGGGCTCTACCTATAGTACACCACTGTATACACTGTTCCCTACGTAGGGCTCTACCTATAGTACACCACTGTATACACTGTTCCCTACGTAGGGCTCTACCTATAGTACACCACTGTATACACTGTTCCCTACGTAGGGCTCTACCTATAGTACACCACTGTATACACTGTTCCCTACGTAGGGCTCTACCTATAGTACACCACTGTATACACTGTTCCCTACGTAGGGCTCTACCTATAGTACACCACCGTATACACTGTTCCCTACGTAGGGCTCTACCTATAGTACACCACTGTATACACTGTTCCCTACGTAGGGCTCTACCTATAGTACACCACTGTATACACTGTTCCCTACGTAGGGCTCTACCTATAGTACACCACTGTATACACTGTTCCCTACGTAGGGCTCTACCTATAGTACACCACTGTATACACTGTTCCCTACGTAGGGCTCTACCTATAGTACACCACTGTATACACTGTTCCCTACGTAGGGCTCTACCTATAGTAGTATACACTGTTCCCTACGTAGGGCTCTACCTATAGTGTTCCCTATACACCACGTAGGGCTCTACCTATAGTACACCACTGTATACACTGTTCCCTACGTAGGGCTCTACCTATAGTACACCACTGTATACACTGTTCCCTACGTAGGGCTCTACCTATAGTACACCACTGTATACACTGTTCCCTACGTAGGGCTCTACCTATAGTACACCACTGTATACACTGTTCCCTACGTAGGGCTCTACCTATAGTACACCACTGTATACACTGTTCCCTACGTAGGGCTCTACCTATAGTGCACCACTGTATGTATACACTGTTCCCTACGTAGGGCTCTACCTATAGTACACCACTGTATACACTGTTCCCTACGTAGGGCTCTACCTATAGTACACCACTGTATACACTGTTCCCTACGTAGGGCTCTACCTATAGTACACCACTGTATACACTGTTCCCTACGTAGGGCTCTACCTATAGTACACCACTGTATACACTGTTCCCTACGTAGGGCTCTACCTATAGTACACCACTGTATACACTGTTCCCTACGTAGGGCTCTACCTATAGTACACCACTGTATACACTGTTCCCTACGTAGGGCTCTACCTATAGTACACCACTGTATACACTGTTCCCTACGTAGGGCTCTACCTATAGTACACCACTGTATACACTGTTCCCTACGTAGGGCTCTACCTATAGTACACCACTGTATACACTGTTCCCTACGTAGGGCTCTACCTATAGTACACCACTGTATACACTGTTCCCTACGTAGGGCTCTACCTATAGTACACCACTGTATACACTGTTCCCTACGTAGGGCTCTACCTATAGTACACCACTGTATACACTGTTCCCTACGTAGGGCTCTACCTATAGTACACCACTGTATACACTGTTCCCTACGTAGGGCTCTACCTATAGTACACCACTGTATACACTGTTCCCTACGTAGGGCTCTACCTATAGTACACCACTGTATACACTGTTCCCTACGTAGGGCTCTACCTATAGTACACCACTGTATACACTGTTCCCTACGTAGGGCTCTACCTATAGTACACCACTGTATACACTGTTCCCTACGTAGGGCTCTACCTATAGTACACCACTGTATACACTGTTCCCTACGTAGGGCTCTACCTATAGTACACCACCGTATACACTGTTCCCTACGTAGGGCTCTACCTATAGTACACCACTGTATACACTGTTCCCTACGTAGGGCTCTACCTATAGTACACCACTGTATACACTGTTCCCTACGTAGGGCTCTACCTATAGTACACCACTGTATACACTGTTCCCTACGTAGGGCTCTACCTAGAGTCCACCACCATATACACTGTTCCCTACGTAGGGCTCTACCTATAGTACACCACTGTATACACTGTTCCCTACGTAGGGCTCTACCTATAGTACACCACTGTATACACTGTTCCCTACGTAGGGCTCTACCTATAGTACACCACTGTATACACTGTTCCCTACGTAGGGCTCTACCTATAGTGCACCACTGTAAACACTGTTCCCTACGTAGGGCTCTACCTATGGTACACCACTGTATACACTGTTCCCTACGTAGGGCTCTACCTATAGTACACCACTGTATACACTGTTCCCTACGTAGGGCTCTACCTATAGTACACCACTGAATACACTGTTCCCTACGTAGGGCTCTACCTATAGTACACCACTGTATACACTGTTCCCTACGTAGGGCTCTACCTATAGTACACCACTGTATACACTGTTCCCTACGTAGGGCTCTACCTATAGTACACCACTGTATACACTGTTCCCTACGTAGGGCTCTACCTATAGTACACCACTGTATACACTGTTCCCTACGTAGGGCTCTACCTATAGTACACCACTGTATACACTGTTCCCTACGTAGGGCTCTACCTATAGTACACCACCGTATATACTGTTCCCTACGTAGGGCTCTACCTATAGTCCACCACCATATACACTGTTCCCTACGTAGGGCTCTACCTATAGTACACCACTGTATACACTGTTCCCTACGTAGGGCTCTACCTATAGTACACCACTGTATACACTGTTCCCTACGTAGGGCTCTACCTATAGTACACCACTGTATACACTGTTCCCTACGTAGGGCTCTACCTATAGTACACCACTGTATACACTGTTCCCTACGTAGGGCTCTACCTATAGTACACCACTGTATACACTGTTCCCTACGTAGGGCTCTACCTATAGTACACCACTGTATACACTGTTCCCTACGTAGGGCTCTACCTATAGTACACCACTGTATACACTGTTCCCTACGTAGGGCTCTACCTATAGTACACCACTGTATACACTGTTCCCTACGTAGGGCTCTACCTATAGTACACCACTGTATACACTGTTCCCTACGTAGGGCTCTACCTATAGTACACCACTGTATACACTGTTCCCTACGTAGGGCTCTACCTATAGTACACCACTGTATACACTGTTCCCTACGTAGGGCTCTACCTATAGTACACCACTGTATACACTGTTCCCTACGTAGGGCTCTACCTATAGTACACCACTGTATACACTGTTCCCTACGTAGGGCTCTACCTATAGTACACCACTGTATACACTGTTCCCTACGTAGGGCTCTACCTATAGTACACCACTGTATACACTGTTCCCTACGTAGGGCTCTACCTATAGTACACCACTGTATACACTGTTCCCTACGTAGGGCTCTACCTATAGTGCACCACTGTATACACTGTTCCCTACGTAGGGCTCTACCTATAGTACACCACCGTATACACTGTTCCCTACGTAGGGCTCTACCTATAGTGCACCACTGTATACACTGTTCCCTACGTAGGGCTCTACCTATAGTACACCACTGTATACACTGTTCCCTACGTAGGGCTCTACCTATAGTACACCACTGTATACACTGTTCCCTACGTAGGGCTCTACCTATAGTACACCACCGTATACACTGTTCCCTACGTAGGGCTCTACCTATAGTGCACCACCGTATACACTGTTCCCTACGTAGGGCTCTACCTATAGTACACCACCGTATACACTGTTCCCTACGTAGGGCTCTACCTATAGTACACCACTGTATACACTGTTCCCTACGTAGGGCTCTACCTATAGTACACCACTGTATACACTGTTCCCTACGTAGGGCTCTACCTATAGTCCACCACCATATACACTGTTCCCTACGTAGGGCTCTACCTATAGTACACAACCCATAGTACACTACCCATAGGGCTCTGGTCAAATGTAGTGCACTAGCCATAGCACACTACCCATAGTACACTACCCATCGGGCTCTGGTCAAATGTAGTACACAACCCATAGTACACTACCCATAGTTTACTACCCATAGGGCTCTGGTCAAATGTAGCGCACTACCCATAGTACACTAGCCATATTACACTACCCATAGTACACTACCCATAGTACAATACCCATAGTACACTACCCATAGTACAATATCCATAGTACACTACCCATAGTACACTACCCATAGTACACTACCCATTGGGCTCTGGTCAAATGCAGTGCACTATGTAGGGAGTAGTATGATGTAGTGCACTATGTAGGGAGTAGTATGATGTAGTGCACTATGTAGGGAGTAGTATGATGTAGTGCACTATGTAGGGAGTAGCATGATGTAGTGCACTATGTAGGGAGTAGTATGATGTAGTGCACTATGTAGGGAGTAGCATGATGTAGTGCACTATGTAGGGAGTAGTATGATGTAGTGTACTATGTAGGGAGTAGTATGATGTGGTGCACTATGTAGGGAGTAGTATGATGTAGTGCACTAGGTAGGGAGTAGCATGATGTAGTGCACTATGTAGGGAGTAGCATGATGTAGTGCACTATGTAGGGAGTAGTATGATGTAGTGCACTACGTAGGGAGTAGTATGATGTAGTGCACTATGTAGGGAGTAGTATGGCCTGGTTATCTATCATTGTTAACCAGCTTTCCAATCCGTCTGTAACACATTCAGCTCTGTGACCACGTTGATCCGTCTGTAACACATTCAGCTCTGTGACCACGTTGATCCGTCTGTAACACATTCAGCTCTGTGACCACGTTGATCCGTCTGTAACACATTCAGCTCTGTGACCACGTTGATCCGTCTGTAACACATTCAGCTCTGAGACCACGTTGATCCGTCTGTAACACATTCAGCTCTGTGACCACGTTGATCCGTCTGTAACACATTCAGCTCTGTGACCACGTTGATCCGTCTGTAACACATTCAGCTCTGTGACCACGTTGATCCGTCTGTAACACATTCAGCTCTGCGACCACGTTGATCCGTCTGTAACACATTCAGCTCTGTGACCACGTTGATCCGTCTGTAACACATTCAGCTCTGTGACCACGTTGATCCGTCTGTAACACATTCAGCTCTGCGACCACGTTGATCCGTCTGTAACACATTCAGCTCTGTGACCACGTTGATCCGTCTGTAACACATTCAGCTCTGCGACCACGTTGATCCGTCTGTAACACATTCAGCTCTGCGACCACGTTGATCTGTCTGTAACACATTCAGCTCTGTGACCACGTTGATCCGTCTGTAACACATTCAGCTCTGAGACCACGTTGATCCGTCTGTAACACATTCAGCTCTGCGACCACGTTGATCCGTCTGTAACACATTCAGCCTTGCGACCACGTTGATCCGTCTGTAACACATTCAGCTCTGTGACCACGTTGATCCGTCTGTAACACATTCAGCTCTGTGACCACGTTGATCCGTCTGTAACACATTCAGCTCTGTGACCACGTTGATCCGTCTGTAACACATTCAGCTCTGTGACCACGTTGATCCGTCTGTAACACATTCAGCTCTGTGACCACGTTGATCCGTCTGTAACACATTCAGCTCTGTGACCACGTTGATCCGTCTGTAACACATTCAGCTCTGTGACCACGTTGATCCGGGGGTAAAACATTCAGCTCTGTGACCACGTTGATCCGTCTGTAACACATTCAGCTCTGTGACCACGTTGATCCGTCTGTAACACATTCAGCTCTGTGACCACGTTGATCCGTCTGTAACACATTCAGCTCTGTGACCACGTTGATCCGTCTGTAACACATTCAGCTCTGTGACCACGTTGATCCGTCTGTAACACATTCAGCTCTGCGACCACGTTGATCCGTCTGTAACACATTCAGCTCTGTGACCACGTTGATCCGTCTGTAACACATTCAGCTCTGTGACCACGTTGATCCGTCTGTAACACATTCAGCTCTGTGACCACGTTGATCCGTCTGTAACACATTCAGCTCTGAGACCACGTTGATCCGTCTGTAACACATTCAGCTCTGCGACCACGTTGATCCGTCTGTAACACATTCAGCCTTGCGACCACGTTGATCCGTCTGTAACACATTCAGCTCTGTGACCACGTTGATCCGTCTGTAACACATTCAGCTCTGTGACCACGTTGATCCGTCTGTAACACATTCAGCTCTGTGACCACGTTGATCCGTCTGTAACACATTCAGCTCTGTGACCACGTTGATCCGTCTGTAACACATTCAGCTCTGTGACCACGTTGATCCGTCTGTAACACATTCAGCTCTGTGACCACGTTGATCCGTCTGTAACACATTCAGCTCTGTGACCACGTTGATCCGGGGGTAAAACATTCAGCTCTGTGACCACGTTGATCCGTCTGTAACACATTCAGCTCTGTGACCACGTTGATCCGTCTGTAACACATTCAGCTCTGTGACCACGTTGATCCGTCTGTAACACATTCAGCTCTGTGACCACGTTGATCCGTCTGTAACACATTCAGCCCTGTGACCACGTTGATCCATCTGTAACACATTCAGCTCTGCGACCACGTTGATCCGTCTGTAACACACTCAGCTCTGTGACCACGTTGATCCGTCTGTAACACATTCAGCTCTGCGACCACGTTGATCCGTCTGTAACACATTCAGCTCTGCGACCACGTTGATCCGTCTGTAACACATTCAGCTCTGAGACCACGTTGATCCGTCTGTAACACATTCAGCTCTGAGACCACGTTGATCCGTCTGTAACACATTCAGCTCTGCGACCACGTTGATCCGTCTGTAACACACTCAGCTCTGTGACCACGTTGATCCGTCTGTAACACATTCAGCTCTGTGACCACGTTGATCCGTCTGTAACACATTCAGCTCTGCGACCACGTTGATCCGTCTGTAATACATTCAGCTCTGCGACCACGTTGACAGCCCTGCATTTACAATCTTACGTATAAACCAGCGTAGAGGAAAATGGAAGTTGGATAAAAAAAAAAAATGAATGAGTAGATAGATAAATAAGTGGTGCTGTTTTATTGTGTTTTTATGTTTTTTTAAAGGATGAAATTGACAGTTTTCATTAACCGACCCCCCAACAGCTTTTTCATGTTGGCGTTGGGGGTCTCGGTCTTGGCGTTGGGGGTCTCTCGGCCTTGGCGTTGGGGGTCTCGGTCTTGGCGTTGGGGGTCTCGGTCTTGGCGTTGGCGGTCTCGGCCTTGGCGTTGGCGGTCTCGGCCTTGGCGTTGGCGGTCTCGGTCTTGGCTTTGGCGGGTGGGCGAGAGGCGGGCGAGAGAGCAGTGTTGGCGTTGGCGGTCTCGGTCTTGGCGTTGGCGGGTGGGCGAGCGGCGGGCGAGAGAGCAGTGTTGGCGTTGGCGGTCTCGGTCTTGGCTTTGGCGGGTGGGCGAGCGGCGGGCGAGAGAGCAGTGTTGGCGTTGGCGGTCTCGGTCTTGGCGTTGGCGGGTGGGCGAGCGGCGGTCGAGAGAGCAGTGTTGCCGTTGGCGGTCTCAGCCTTGTCGTTGGCGGGTGGGCGAGTGGCAGGCGAGAGAGCAGTGTTGGTGTTTGTTGTCTGTAGGTAACTATACCTTTATAGTCCCTGACTAGAGACATAGAATAATGTCTGTAGGTAACTAACTATACCTTTATAGTCCCTCACTAGAGACATAGAATAATGTCATTTGGGATGCAGCCACTGTAGGCTGGCCTGCTTCACTAGGACTTCACTGTCTGTCTGTCTGTCTGTCTGTCTGTCTGTCTGTCTGTCTGTGTCTCTGTCTCTCTCTCTCACTCTGTCTCTCTTCTTTCTCTCTGTCTCTGTCTCTCTCTCTCTCTCTCTCTCTCTCTCTTCTTTCTCTATGTCTCTCTGTCTCTCTTCTTTCTCTCTGTCTCTGTCTCTCTCTCTCTCTCTCTCTCTCTCTCTGTCTCTCTCTCTCTCTCCCAGTCTTATCAGGTTGTACCAAGCAGTACATATCAGCAGGATATACATAAATAGTAGCAGTACCATTATGATCATCAAAAGACTCTAAAATGGGCCCACAACATTTCCTTCCCTATATCAGACAAAGAATGCACCCTATTCCCCCATAGAGCTCTGGTCTAAAGTAGTGCACTATATAGGGAATAGGGCTCTGGTCTAAAGTAGTGCACTATATAGGGAATAGGGCTCTGGTCTAAAGTAGTGCACTATATAGGGAATAGGGCTCTGGTCTAAAGTAGTGCACTATATAGGGAATAGGACTCTGGTCTAAAGTAGTGCACTATATAGGGAATAGGGCTCTGGTCTAAAGTAGTGCACTATATAGGGAATAGGGCTCTGGTCTAAAGTAGTGCACTATATAGGGAATAGGGCTCTGGTCTAAAGTAGTGCACTATATAGGGAATAGGACTCTGGTCTAAAGTAGTGCACTATATAGGGAATAGGGCTCTGGTCTAAAGTAGTGCACTATATAGGGAATAGGGCTCTGGTCTAAAGTAGTGCACTATATAGGGAATAGGGCTCTGGTCTAAAGTAGTGCACTATATAGGGAATAGGGCTCTGGTCTAAAGTAGTGCACTATATAGGGAATAGGGCTCTGGTCTAAAGTAGTGCACTATATAGGGAATAGGACTCTGGTCTAAAGTAGTGTACTATATAGGGAATAGAGCTCTGGTCTAAAGTAGTGCACTATATAGGGAATAGAGCTCTGGTCTAAAGTAGTGCACTATATAGGGAATAGGGCTCTAGTCTAAAGTAGTGTACTATATAGGGAATAGGGCTCTGGTCTAAAGTAGTGTACTATATAGGGAATAGGGCTCTGGTCTGAAGTAGGGCACGATATAGGGAATAGGGCTCTGGTCTAAAGTAGTGTACTATATAGGGAATAGGGCTCTGGTCTGAAGTAGGGCACGATATAGGGAATAGGGCTCTGGTCTAAAGTAGTGTACTATATAGGGAATAGGGCTCTGGTCTATAGTAGTGCACTATATAGGGAATAGGGCTCTGGTCTAAAGTAGTGCACTATATAGGGAATAGGACATTTTGGACATAAGTCCAAGACACAAATCAGGCTACCATAGACAGCACCTTCTATCAGTAATCAGGTTGTCCGTCCCTGGACTAGCAGGAGGACTGGTTCCTCCACCTCTACAACATGATCATAGTTACCAGACCAGGGCTTCCTGTCCTAAATCACACCCTATCCCCCTGAATGTAGTGCACTACTTAATGGACTAGAGTGCAGAGGACCCTGGTCTAAAGTAGTGTGCTGTATATATATATATAAATAGGGAACATGGTGTTATTTGATGGTTGAGACCGAGCCACGCTTTCTCTCTCCTCGTCTCATTAGTTTTTAGGTGCGTCGTGTTGCGATAGGGGATTATTATTATTTATCCTCAGGGGGGGGTCGGGGGGGGGGGTCCCCCATCGCTCCGTGTTTCTGTCACAAATGGCATACTAGTCCCTTTTTAGCGCAACACCTTTATGTACAGAGCCCTATTGGGCCATTCCTGGTGCAAATATAAAGTAGTGTGTACTGTATAGTGAATAGGGAAGCATTTGGGACTCGTGCCCACTGTGTTGTAGACCCCTGAAGAATTCTATTAACCCTGGACGTGTCTGCTTTAACAACATCCCACCCTGCTTAGCACCGGCAGATTGATTCTGAGGGGGGGTGAGGGGTTGGGGGGGGGGGGGGGGGGGTTATAATGAAGGATAGAATCATTGACTTTTAACAGAACGTCTCAAATGTAATAGAAAAAGCCATCTCAGTCCTTCCTGTTTCCCTCCACCCCATCACCAGCCCCACAGGTCTACATCCTCCTAGATCTACAAGGGCTCTACAAGATAAACATCACAGGTCTATATCATCCTAGCTCTACAAGGACACTACAAGATAAACATCACAGGTCTATATCATCCTAGCTCTACAAGGACACTACAAGATAAACATCACAGGTCTATATCATCCTAGCTCTACAAGGACACTACAAGATAAACATCACAGGTCTATATCATCCTAGCTCTACAAGGACACTACAAGATAAACATCACAGGTCTATACCATCCTAGCTCTACAAGATAAACATCACAGGTCTATACCATCCTAGCTCTACAAGATAAACATCACAGGTCTATACCATCCTAGCTCTACAAGATAAACATCACAGGTCTATACCATCCTAGCTCTACAAGATACACATCACAGGTCTATACCATCCTAGCTCTACAAGATAAACATCACAGGTCTATACCATCCTAGCTCTACAAGATAAACATCACAGGTCTATACCATCCTAGCTCTACAAGATAAACATCACAGGTCTATACCATCCTAGCTCTACAAGATACACATCACAGGTCTATACCATCCTAGCTCTACAAGATACACATCACAGGTCTATACCATCCTAGCTCTACAAGATAAACATCACAGGTCTATACCATCCTAGCTCTACAAGATAAACATCACAGGTCTATACCATCCTAGCTCTACAAGATAAACATCACAGGTCTATACCATCCTAGCTCTACAAGATAAACATCACAGGTCTATACCATCCTAGCTCTACAAGATAAACATCACAGGTCTATACCATCCTAGCTCTACAAGATAAACATCACAGGTCTATACCATCCTAGCTCTACAAGATACACATCACAGGTCTATACCATCCTAGCTCTACAAGATGAACATCACAGGTCTATACCATCCAAGGACTCTACAAGATAAACATCACAGGTCTATACCATCCTAGCTCTACAAGATAATGTGCATGTGTGTGTGTGTGTGTGTGTGTGTGTGTGTGTGTGTGTGTGTGTGTGTGTGTGTGTGTGTGTGTGTGTGTGCGTGTGAAAAGGCCATGCTAGTCTGTTGTGATGCTGATGCCGGGCATCAACTGCTTCAGATCGAGGGTGGCTGGGTTTCTCTAGTCTGCAAATCTGATCAGACGGGGGGGTTATGTGGTTATGTGTGTGTGTGTGTGGTTATGTGTGTGTGTGGTTATGTGTGTGTGTGTGGTTATGTGTGTGTGTGGTTATGTGTGTGTGTGGTTATGTGTGTCTGTGTGTGTGAGTCTGTGGGGTTGGCTATATTTGCTATTCATTAGCCCACAGAGAGGGGATGTCAGAGCGTGTGTGTGTGTGTGTGTGTGTGTGTGTGCCACTAACCAGATAGCAAAGCACCTTGAACTTTGAAGATGAAAGAATAACATGCTGGAATTGGCCTGCATCCCAAATCATACTCTATTCCCTATATAGTGCACTACTTTCTACCAGGGACCATAGCAGTGCACTGTGTAGTAGTAGGGTATAAGGTGTCATTTGTGACTAAGCCTTGGTCTTCTCCTTAGCCTGTACAGGCTCTTCTCCTACAAGCCTTGGTCTTCTCCTTAGCCTGTACAGGCTCTTCTCCTACAAGCCTTGGTCTTCTCCTTAGCCTGTACAGGCTCTTCTCCTACAATCCTTGGTCTTCTCCTTAGTCTGTACAGACTCTTCTCCTACAAGCCTTGGTCTTCTCCTTAGCCTGTACAGACTCTTCTCCTACAAGCCTTGGTCTTCTCCTTAGTCTGTGCAGACTCTTCCCCTACAATCCTTGGTCGTCTCCTTAGTCTGTACAGACTCTTCCCCTACAAGCCTTGGTCTTCTCCTTAGTCTGTACAGACTCTTCTCCTACAAGCCTTGGTCTTCTCCTTAGTCTGTGCAGACTCTTCCCCTACAATCCTTGGTCTTCTCCTTAGTCTGTACAGACTCTTCCCCTACAAGCCTTGGTCTTCTCCTTAGTCTGTACAGACTCTTCTCCTACAAGCCTTGGTCTTCTCCTTAGTCTGTACAGACTCTTCCACTACAATCCTTGGTCTTCTCCTTAGTCTGTACAGACTCTTCCACTACAAGTCAACTGAATACTGGCTGGCTGAGACTAAATGGTGCCTGGTGTTTCAACATGTCTGCTGATGTGAAAACATGTTACAGAGAGGATTCTGGGTAAACACATCGACTCGGTTAATGACATGTCTGATGATGTGAAAACATGTTACAGAGAGGATTCTGGGTAAACACATCGACTCGGTTAATGACATGTCTGATGATGTGAAAACATGTTACAGAGAGGATTCTGGGTAAACACATCGACTGGGTTAATAAAGATGGTATTTAAAGGATCTGTTCTGACGTTCTGTATCTCTACGGGTATTTAAAGGTAAACAACGTGTTTCTGAGGCTGAAAACAGCACCAGATACGTGTCCTAATGCCATCCCAGGACATACAGTATACCTGCTAAAAGGTTTCTCTCTGCTCTGTGTTTCACAGCACCAGATACGTGTCCTAATGCCATCCCAGGACATACAGTACACCTGCTAAAAGGTTTCTCTCTGCTCTGTGTTTCACAGCACCAGATACGTGTCCTAATGCCATCCCAGGACATACAGTACACCTGCTAAAAGGTTTCTCTCTGCTCTGTGTTTCACAGCACCAGATACGTGTCCTAATGCCATCCCAGGACATACAGTACACCTGCTAAAAGGTTTCTCTCTGCTCTGTGTTTCACAGCACCAGATACGTGTCCTAATGCCATCCCAGGACATACAGTACACCTGCTAAAAGGTTTCTCTCTGCTCTGTGTTTCACAGCACCAGATACGTGTCCTAATGCCATCCCAGGACATACAGTACACCTGCTAAAAGGTTTCTCTCTGCTCTGTGTTTCACAGCACCAGATACGTGTCCTAATGCCATCCCAGGACATACAGTACACCTGCTAAAGCGTTTCTCTCTGCTCTGTGCTGAAGGAAAGACCTAGTTACTTAGCCTAGCCTTACTTCCTGGAAGACAATCTGTGTCATAGCCCCTTCGGTCAGGACTTCACGGGAGTGACTCCCCAAAGCCCGTTTGGTGTTCCGCAGCTTTAAAAGACAAGCCCCCCCCCCCCCCTCTCTCTCTCATCCCCGATGCAGGAATGAAATGGACTGTGTCGCTCTGCTTTGCTTTCAATGCAAACGGCGCCGAGCTAGCTCTGCTTATGAACCTGTCGCATCTCTGAGATAGCCTGATGAGCTCACTAAACATACATGTTACATACATGATGTCCTGAGACAAACCCCATGTTACATACATGTTACATACATGTTGTCCTGGGACAAACCCCATGTTACATACATGTTAGATACATGTTACATACATGTTGTCCTGAGACAAACCCCATGTTACATACATGATGTCCTGAGACAAACCCCATGTTACATACATGTTGTCCTGAGACAAACCCCATGTTACATACATGATGTCCTGGGACAAACCCCATGTTACATACATGATGTCCTGGGACAAACCCCATGTTACATACATGATGTCCTGGGACAAACCCCATGTTACATACATGATGTCCTGGGACAAACCCCATGTTACATACATGTTGTCCTGGGACAAACCCCATGTTACATACATGTTAGATACATGTTACATACATGATGTCCTGAGACAAACCCCATGTCTATTTATGTTACATACATGATGTCCTGAGACAAACCACATGTTACATACATGATGTCCTGGGACAAACCCCATGTTACATACATGATGTCCTGAGACAAACCCCATGTCTATTTATGTTACATACATGATGTCCTGAGACAAACCCCATGTTACATACATGATGTCCTGAGACAAACCCCATGTTACATACATGATGTCCTGAGACAAACCCCATGTTACATACATGATGTCCTGAGACAAACCCCATGTTACATACATGATGTCCTGAGACAAACCCCATGTTACATACATGATGTCCTGAGACAAACCCCATGTTACATACATGATGTCCTGAGACAAACCCCATGTTACATACATGATGTCCTGAGACAAACCCCATGTTACATACATGATGTCCTGAGACAAACCCCATGTTACATACATGATGTCCTGAGACAAACCCCATGTCTATACATGTAACATATCCCTTCATTTTGAGTCCCAGAGGACAACCCAGGAGGGTGATTGTTACTGTCAGCATGCAAACCGGGAGACATCCGGTTTCAGTGTTCAACGGGGACAATGAAACGGCTCTCCAGGACAGACCAGAGTTTCAACCTCTCCAGGACAGACCAGAGTTTCAACCTCTCCAGGACAGACCAGAGTTTCAACCTCAAGCAGCCTGTCTTCTCCTCTCTGTTGAAGGTAATGAGAGGATATTACTGTGCTCCCTATTGGATGAGAGAAGCTGAGATCATGTGATACTGTGCTCCCTATTGGATGAGAGAAGCTGGGAATATGTGTTACTGTACTACTTAAGAGTAGCCTATTGGATGGGAGAAGCTGAGAACATGTGTTACTGTGCTCCCTATTGGATGAGAGAAGCTGAGATAATGTGATACTGTGCTCCCTATTGGATGTGAGAAGCTGGGAACATGTGATACTGTGCTACTTAAGAGTAGCCTATTGGATGAGAGAAGCTGAGAATATGTGTTACTGTACTACTTAAGAGTAGCCTATTGGATGAGAGAAGCTGAGAACATGTGTTACTGTGCTCCCTATTGGATGAGAGAAGCTGAGAACATGTGTTACTGTGCTCCCTATTGGATGAGAGAAGCTGAGAACATGTGTTACTGTGCTCCCTATTGGATAAGAGAAGCTGAGAACATGTGATACTGTGTTACCTATTGGATGAGAGAAGCTGAGAACATGTGTTACTGTGCTCCCTATTGGATGAGAGAAGCTGAGATCATGTGATACTGTGCTCCCTATTGGATGTGAGAAGCTGGGAACATGTGATACTGTGCTACTTAAGAGTAGCCTATTGGATGAGAGAAGCTGAGAATATGTGTTACTGTACTACTTAAGAGTAGCCTATTGGATGAGAGAAGCTGAGAACATGTGTTACTGTGCTCCCTATTGGATGAGAGAAGCTGAGAACATGTGTTACTGTGCTCCCTATTGGATGAGAGAAGCTGAGAACATGTGTTACTGTGCTCCCTATTGGATAAGAGAAGCTGAGAACATGTGATACTGTGCTACCTATTGGATGAGAGAAGCTGAGAACATGTGTTACTGTGCTACCTATTGGATAAGAGAAGCTGAGATCATGTGATACTGTGCTCCCTATTGGATAAGAGAAGCTGAGAACATGTGATACTGTGCTACTTAAGAGTAGCCTATTGGATGAGAGAAGCTGAGAACATGTGTTACTGTGCTCCCTATTGGATGAGAGAAGCTGAGAACATGTGTTACTGTGCTCCCTATTGGATGAGAGAAGCTGAGAACATGTGTTACTGTGCTCCCTATTGGATGAGAGAAGCTGAGAACATGTGTTACTGTGCTCCCTATTGGATGAGAGAAGCTGAGAACATGTGATACTGTGCTCCCTATTGGATGAGAGAAGCTGGGATCATGTGTTACTGTGCTCCCTATTGGATGAGAGAAGCTGGGATCATGTGTTACTGTGCTCCCTATTGGATGAGAGAAGCTGGGATCATGTGTTACTGTGCTCCCTATTGGATGAGAGAAGCTGGGATCATGTGTTACTGTGCTCCCTATTGGATGAGAGAAGCTGAGAACATGTGATACTGTGCTCCCTATTGGATGAGAGAAGCTGAGAACATGTGTTACTGTGCTCCCTATTGGATGAGAGAAGCTGAGAACATGTGTTACTGTGCTCCCTATTGGATGAGAGAAGCTGAGAACATGTGTTACTGTGCTCTAGGGTTGTTGTGTTAGACAGACAGACAGGTCATATGACATCATTCACCGGATGCTTGTGGCAAGAAATAAATCATAGAGGCTGACCTTCCTCAGCACTCCTTTAAAAGGAATACATCGGGGTTTTTGGCAATGAGGTCCTTTATCTACTTCCCCAGAGCCAGATGAACTAGTGTATCCCATTTTTATGTCTCTGTGTCCAGTATGAAGGAAGTTAGAGGTAGATTCGCGAGCCAATGCTAACTAGCGTTAGCGCAACGGTAACGCTAGTTCGCAATAGCACTAGTGCTCGTTAGCAGCTTCCCTTAAACTGCACATAGAGACATAGAAATAGTGTCCACGAGTTAATCTGACTCTGGGGTTGTAGATAAAGGACCTCAATGCCAAAATCCCAAAAGTATCCTTTTCAAGAGCTACAGATCTATAGTTTCACCTGTCTTAAAACTAGGAGCTACAGGGCTAATGTTTCACCTGTCTTTAAACAAGGAGCTACAGATCTATAGTTTCACCTCTCTTTAACCTAGGAGCTACAGGGCTAATGTTTCACCTGTCTTTAAACAAGGAGCTACAGATCTATAGTTTCACCTCTCTTTAACCTAGGAGCTACTGGGCTAAAGTTTCACCTCTCTTTAAACTAGGAGCTACAGATCTATAGTTTCACCTGTCTTTAAACTAGGAGCTACAGGGCTAATGTTTCACCTGTCTTTAAACTAGGAGCTACAGATCTATAGCTTCACCTGTCTTTAACCTAGGAGCTACAGATCTAGAGTTTCACCTCTCTTTAAACTAGGAGCTACAGATCTATAGTTTCACCTCTCTTTAAATTAGGAGCTACAGGGCTAATGTTTCACCTCTATTTAAACTAGGAGCTACAGATCTATAGGTTCACCTCTCTTTAAACAAGGAGCTACAGGGCTAATGTTTCACCTGTCTTTAACCTAGGAGCTACAGGGCTAATGTTTCACCTGTCTTTAACCTAGGAGCTACAGGGCTAATGTTTCACCTGTCTTTAAACTAGGAGCTACAGGGCTAATGTTTCACCTGTCTTTAACCTAGGAGCTACAGGGCTAATGTTTCACCTCTCTTTAACCTAGGAGCTACAGGGCTAATGTTTCACCTGTCTTTAAACAAGGAGCTACAGATCTATAGTTTCACCTCTCTTTAACCTAGGAGCTACAGGGCTAATGTTTCACCTGTCTTTAACCTAGGAGCTACAGATCTATAGTTTCACCTCTCTTTAACCTAGGAGCTACAGGGCTAATGTTTCACCTGTCTTTAACCTAGGAGCTACAGATCTATAGTTTCACCTCTCTTTAAACTAGGAGCTACAGATCTATAGTTTCACCTGTCTTTAAACTAGGAGCTACAGGGCTAATGTTTCACCTGTCTTTAAACTAGGAGCTACAGATCTATAGCTTCACCTGTCTTTAACCTAGGAGCTACAGATCTAGAGTTTCACCTCTCTTTAAACTAGGAGCTACAGATCTATAGTTTCACCTCTCTTTAAATTAGGAGCTACAGGGCTAATGTTTCACCTCTATTTAAACTAGGAGCTACAGATCTATAGGTTCACCTCTCTTTAAACAAGGAGCTACAGGGCTAATGTTTCACCTGTCTTTAACCTAGGAGCTACAGGGCTAATGTTTCACCTGTCTTTAACCTAGGAGCTACAGGGCTAATGTTTCACCTGTCTTTAAACTAGGAGCTACAGGGCTAATGTTTCACCTGTCTTTAACCTAGGAGCTACAGGGCTAATGTTTCACCTGTCTTTAACCTAGGAGCTACAGGGCTAATGTTTCACCTGTCTTTAAACTAGGAGCTACAGGGCTAATGTTTCACCTGTCTTTAAACTAGGAGCTACAGGGCTGATGTTTCAGATGTCTTTAATTAAGGATCCGTCACTTTTTTTTCCATTTTCGCCTAAAATGACACACCCAAATCTAACTGCCTGTAGCTCAGGACACGAAGCAAGGATATGCATATTCTTGGAAAGGAAACACTTTGAAGCTAGTGGACATGTGAAAGGAATGTAGGAGAATAAAACACATTAGATCTGGTGAAAGAGAATACAAAGAAAAAAACAACCGTTGTTTTGTATTTTTTCGTACCATCATCTTTGAAATGCAAGAGAAAGGCCATAATGTAATATTCCAGCCCAGGTGCAATTTAGATCTTGGCCACTAGATGGCAGCAGTGTATGTGCAAAGTTTTAGACTGATATAATGAACCATTGCAGTTCTGTTCAAAATGTTGTATCAAGACTGCCCAAATGTGCCTAATTTGTTCATTAATAACTTTTCATGTTCAACATTGTGCAATCTCCTCAAACAATAGCATGGTATTATTTCACAGTAATAGCTACTGTAAATTGGACAGTGCATTTAGATGAAAAATAATGTAAGTTTTCTGCCAATATCAGACATGTCTATGTCCTGGGAAATGTTCTTGTTACGTACATCCTCATGCTAATCACATTAGCCTACGTTAGCTCAACCGTCCCGTGGCCGGGACACCGATCCCAAAGAAGTGTTAAACTAGGAGCTACAGAGCTATTGTTTCAGCTCTCTTTAAACCACAGACTAGTCACAGAGCAAAAGTCCTTACACAGAGACTACAGTACCGGAGCTACTGTTAACCTTCACACACACACACACACACACACACACACACACACACACACACACACACACACACACACACACACACACACACACACACACACACACACACACACACCTCTGTCTCTATTTAACAGTTTAAGGGGGGCAGCTGGTTGTAGCACAGCAGGTAGGCCTCTAGCATACAGCTGGGTTGGAGCTGGGGTCCCTTCAGGGAGACGGGAATACAGGGTGGTCCTCAACTGAACAACGTCCCCTCCTCGTTTCAACACCTCCATTGAAGCCGAGAGGAAGTCATTGAAGGCAGATTTAAACGTTGGGAGGATTATAAAGAACCGCTTTTCTGGCCTCAACATATAGCAGCGGCACCCCCTAACCCCAATTACAACTCTAACTTAACACCCCCTAACCCCAATTACAACTCTAACTTAACACCCCCTAACCCCTCTAACATCTATAACACAACAAGGAAACAGGTACTGTAAAAGGATTCATCTAATGGTAACTAACCAGGTCTCTACTTCACTGTGATTAATCTAATGGTAACTAACCAGGTCTCTACCTCACTGGGATGAATCTAATGGTAACTAACCAGGTCTCTACTTCACTGGGTTGAATCTAATGGTAACTAACCAGGTCTCTACTTCACTGGGTTGAATCTAATGGTAACTAACCAGGTCTCTACTTCACTGTGATTAATCTAATGGTAACTAACCAGGTCTCTACTTCACTGTGATTCATCTAAGGGTAGCTAACCAGGTCTCTACTTCACTGTGATTCATCTAAGGGTAGCTAATCAGGTCTCTACTTCAATGGGATACGTATAAGGGTAGCTAACCAGGTCTCTACTTCGTTGTGCCAAAGATGCTAGAACAACAAATGTGAAGTTAGCCGAGTGGAATTGTGGAATTGGTGGTGGTGTGTGGATAGAACGCACCGTTTCCAGGACAGCAGTGTGGTAATCAGAAGTATTGTCTTACCGTAGGTAATCTCTCCGACAGAGGATGAGGTTGGCTTTGGTATAGAGCGTGGAGCCCACCTCTCCCAGCCTGCAGTCACAGCAGGCACACTTGAGACAGTCCTCGTGCCAGTATTTATCCAGGGCCTTGAGCAGATATCGGTCCTTAATCTTCCGGTTACAGCCGGCACAGCCCTTTGGCTTGGTGTCCGGCTGGACGGAGAGCATTTGTATACCTGGGAGGAGAAGAGGAGAAAGATGTCAGAGCGACGAAGAACAATGAACAATGAACACTTTGAACAGTGTCTCTGTCGCATGCTGGAATGTGGCCACTTGAATGCCCGGAGGGGTGGAGGACAAGACCACATTAGACCAGTGAAAACCAACAGGGATAATGCTATGTTAACTCTAGGTTCTCAGATAATGCTATGCTAACTCTAGGTTCTCAGATAATGCTATGCTAACTCTTAGTTCTCAGATAATGCTGTGCTAACTCTTAGTTATCAGATAATGCTATGCTAACTCTTGGTTCTCAGATAATGCTATGCTAACAATTAGTTCTCAGATCAGATAATGCTATGCTAACTCTTAGTTCTCAGATAATGCTATGCTAACTCTTAGTTCTCAGATAATGATATGCTAACTCTTAGTTCTCGGATAATGCTATGCTAACTCTTAGTTCTCAGATGATGCTACGCTAACTGTTAGTGCTCAGGTAATGCTATGCTAACTCTTAGTGCTCAGATAATGCTAACTTGATAGTGGTCAAGAGAAACAGCTCCACTGATAAACATTGGGGGACATTCTGAGCAAATATATAGAGAAAAACACCCTGTAGACTTCCATTCTTAACACAACACACACACAAAGATACATACATGAAGCCATGGATCTAAAAGTCATTCCTACAAATCTCTCCTCTCTCTCTCTCTCTCCCTCTCTCTCTCTCTCTCTCTCTAGTGGGACAGGGAGTGGTCTAAGTAGTGCAGGTTTCTGGGTATTGTTAGGGGTCTACACGGGGGCGTGAAGCGGCTTTGTTGAGGTTGCGAGGGG
>NW_027258124.1:42500-97500 GCF_045791955.1 Oncorhynchus clarkii lewisi | reverse complement strand
CTTGCAACCATTCCGGTTACTAGTCCAACGCTCTAACCACTAGGCTACCCTGCCTCTAACCACTAGGCTACCTGCCTCTAACCACTAGGCTACCCTGCCTCTAACCATTAGGCTACCCTGCCTCTAACCACTAGGCTACCCTGCCTCTAACCATTAGGCTACCCTGCCTCTAACCACTAGGCTACCTGCCTCTAACCATTAGGCTACCTGCCTCTAACCACTAGGCTACCCTGCCTCTAACCACTAGGCTACCTGCCTCTAACCACTAGGCTACCTGTCTCTAACCATTAGGCTACCCTGCCTCTTACCACTAGGCTACCTGCCTCTAACCATTAGGCTACCCTGCCTCTAACCACTAGGCTACCTGCCTCTAACCACTAGGCTACCCTGCCTCTAACCACTAGGCTACCTGCCTCTAACCACTAGACTACCTGCCTCTAACCACTAGGCTACCCTGCCTCTAACCACTAGACTACCTGCCTCTAACCACTAGACTACCTGCCTCTAACCACTAGACTACCTGCCTCTAACCACTAGACTACCTGCCTCTAACCACTAGACTACCTGCCTCTAACCACTAGACTACCTGCCTCTAACCACTAGACTACCTGCCTCTAACCACTAGACTACCTGCCTCTAACCACTAGACTACCTGCCTCTAACCACTAGACTACCTGCCTCTAACCACTAGACTACCTGCCTCTAACCACTAGACTACCTGCCTCTAACCACTAGGCTACCTGCCTCTAACCACTAGGCTACCCTGCCTCTAACCACTAGGCTACCTGCCTCTAACCACTAGACTACCTGCCTCTAACCACTAGGCTACCCTGCCTCTAACCACTAGACTACCTGCCTCTAACCACTAGACTACCTGCCTCTAACCACTAGACTACCTGCCTCTAACCACTAGACTACCTGCCTCTAACCACTAGACTACCTGCCTCTAACCACTAGACTACCTGCCTCTAACCACTAGACTACCTGCCTCTAACCACTAGACTACCTGCCTCTAACCACTAGACTACCTGCCTCTAACCACTAGACTACCTGCCTCTAACCACTAGACTACCTGCCTCTAACCACTAGACTACCTGCCTCTAACCACTAGGCTACCTGCCTCTAACCACTAGGCTACCCTGCCTCTAACCACTAGGCTACCTGCCTCTAACCACTAGACTACCTGCCTCTAACCACTAGACTACCTGCCTCTAACCACTAGACTACCTGCCTCTAACCACTAGGCTACCCTGCCTCTAACCACTAGACTACCTGCCTCTAACCACTAGGCTACCTGCCTCTAACCACTAGACTACCCTGCCTCTAACCACTAGACTACCTGCCTCTAACCACTAGGCTACCCTGCCTCTAACCACTAGACTACCTGCCTCTAACCACTAGGCTACCTGCCTCTAACCACTAGACTACCTGCCTCTAACCACTAGGCTACCTGTCTCTAACCATTAGGCTACCCTGCCTCTTACCACTAGGCTACCTGCCTCTAACCATTAGGCTACCCTGCCTCTAACCACTAGGCTACCTGCCTCTAACCACTAGGCCCCAACAATAGTGACTAGAGCTTTTCCTGAAAGCTCTCATTTAGATCCTGTTCAAATGAATGTTTTGTTTTTAAATCAGAGGCGGAGAAAACGCCATCAAACGGGTTCCGCCGTAATGAGAGGATGAGAGAGGTTTGACTCCCTGGTCTCCCCTCCTCATAGGTTTAGAGAAGTAAGAGGTTTGACTCCCTGGTCTCCCCTCCTCATAGGTTTAGAGAAGTAAGAGTTTTGACTCCCCTATCTCCCCTCCTCATAGGTTTAGAGAAGTAAGAGGTTTGACTCCCTGGTCTCCCCTCCTCATAGGTTTAGAGAAGTAAGAGTTTTGACTCCCAGGTCTCCCCTCCCCTCCTCATAGGTTTAGAGAAGTAAGAGGTTTGACTCCCTGGTCTCCCCTCCTGATAGGTTTAGAGAAGTAAGAGGTTTGACTCCCTGGTCTCCCCTCCTCATAGGTTTAGAGAAGTAAGAGTTTTGACTCCCTGGTCTCCCCTCCCCTCCTGATAGGTTTAGAGAAGTAAGAGGTTTGACTCCCCGGTCTCCCCTCCCCTCCTGATAGGTTTAGAGAAGTAAGAGGTTTGACTCCCCTATCTCCCCTCCCCTCCTGATAGGTTTAGAGAAGTAAGAGGTTTGACTCCCTGGTCTCCCCTCCTGATAGGTTTAGAGAAGTAAGAGGTTTGACTCCCTGGTCTCCTCTCCTCATAAGTTTAGAGAAGTAAGAGGTTTGACTCCCTGGTCTCCCCTCCTGATAGGTTTAGAGAAGTAAGAGTTTTGACTCCCTGGTCTCCCCTCCTGATAGGTTTAGAGAAGTAAGAGGTTTGACTGCCTGGTCTCCCCTCCTCATAGGTTTAGAGAAGTAAGAGTTTTGACTCCCTGGTCTCCCCTCCCCTCCTGATAGGTTTAGAGAAGTAAGAGGTTTGACTCCCCGGTCTCCCCTCCCCTCCTGATAGGTTTAGAGAAGTAAGAGGTTTGACTCCCCTATCTCCCCTCCCCTCCTGATAGGTTTAGAGAAGTAAGAGGTTTGACTCCCTGGTCTCCCCTCCTGATAGGTTTAGAGAAGTAAGAGTTTTGACTCCCTGGTCTCCCCTCCTCATAGGTTTAGAGAAGTAAGAGGTTTGACTCCCTGGTCTCCCCTCCTCATAGGTTTAGAGAAGTAATAGTTTTGACTCCCTGGTCTCCCCTCCCCTCCTGATAGGTTTAGAGAAGTAAGAGGTTTGACTCCCCGGTCTCCCCTCCCCTCCTGATAGGTTTAGAGAAGTAAGAGGTTTGACTCCCCTATCTCCCCTCCCCTCCTGATAGGTTTAGAGAAGTAAGAGGTTTGACTCCCTGGTCTCCCCTCCTGATAGGTTTAGAGAAGTAAGAGGTTTGACTCCCTGGTCTCCTCTCCTCATAAGTTTAGAGAAGTAAGAGGTTTGACTCCCTGGTCTCCCCTCCTCATAGGTTTAGAGAAGTAAGAGTTTTGACTCCCTGGTCTCCCCTCCCCTCCTGATAGGTTTAGAGAAGTAAGAGGTTTGACTCCCCGGTCTCCCCTCCCCTCCTGATAGGTTTAGAGAAGTAAGAGGTTTGACTCCCCTATCTCCCCTCCCCTCCTGATAGGTTTAGAGAAGTAAGAGGTTTGACTCCCTGGTCTCCCCTCCTGATAGGTTTAGAGAAGTAAGAGGTTTGACTCCCTGGTCTCCTCTCCTCATAAGTTTAGAGAAGTAAGAGGTTTGACTCCCTGGTCTCCCCTCCTGATAGGTTTAGAGAAGTAAGAGTTTTGACTCCCTGGTCTCCCCTCCTGATAGGTTTAGAGAAGTAAGAGGTTTGACTGCCTGGTCTCCCCTCCTCATAGGTTTAGAGAAGTAAGAGTTTTGACTCCCTGGTCTCCCCTCCCCTCCTGATAGGTTTAGAGAAGTAAGAGGTTTGACTCCCCGGTCTCCCCTCCCCTCCTGATAGGTTTAGAGAAGTAAGAGGTTTGACTCCCCTATCTCCCCTCCCCTCCTGATAGGTTTAGAGAAGTAAGAGGTTTGACTCCCTGGTCTCCCCTCCTGATAGGTTTAGAGAAGTAAGAGTTTTGACTCCCTGGTCTCCCCTCCTCATAGGTTTAGAGAAGTAAGAGGTTTGACTCCCTGGTCTCCCCTCCTCATAGGTTTAGAGAAGTAATAGTTTTGACTCCCTGGTCTCCCCTCCCCTCCTGATAGGTTTAGAGAAGTAAGAGGTTTGACTCCCCGGTCTCCCCTCCCCTCCTGATAGGTTTAGAGAAGTAAGAGGTTTGACTCCCCTATCTCCCCTCCCCTCCTGATAGGTTTAGAGAAGTAAGAGGTTTGACTCCCTGGTCTCCCCTCCTGATAGGTTTAGAGAAGTAAGAGGTTTGACTCCCTGGTCTCCTCTCCTCATAAGTTTAGAGAAGTAAGAGGTTTGACTCCCTGGTCTCCCCTCCTCATAGGTTTAGAGAAGTAAGAGTTTTGACTCCCTGGTCTCCCCTCCCCTCCTGATAGGTTTAGAGAAGTAAGAGGTTTGACTCCCCGGTCTCCCCTCCCCTCCTGATAGGTTTAGAGAAGTAAGAGGTTTGACTCCCCTATCTCCCCTCCCCTCCTGATAGGTTTAGAGAAGTAAGAGGTTTGACTCCCTGGTCTCCCCTCCTGATAGGTTTAGAGAAGTAAGAGGTTTGACTCCCTGGTCTCCTCTCCTCATAAGTTTAGAGAAGTAAGAGGTTTGACTCCCTGGTCTCCCCTCCTGATAGGTTTAGAGAAGTAAGAGTTTTGACTCCCTGGTCTCCCCTCCTGATAGGTTTAGAGAAGTAAGAGGTTTGACTCCCTGGTCTCCCCTCCTCATAGGTTTAGAGAAGTAAGAGTTTTGACTCCCTGGTCTCCCCTCCCCTCCTGATAGGTTTAGAGAAGTAAGAGGTTTGACTCCCCGGTCTCCCCTCCCCTCCTGATAGGTTTAGAGAAGTAAGAGGTTTGACTCCCCTATCTCCCCTCCCCTCCTGATAGGTTTAGAGAAGTAAGAGGTTTGACTCCCTGGTCTCCCCTCCTGATAGGTTTAGAGAAGTAAGAGTTTTGACTCCCTGGTCTCCCCTCCTCATAGGTTTAGAGAAGTAAGAGGTTTGACTCCCTGGTCTCCCCTCCTCATAGGTTTAGAGAAGTAATAGTTTTGACTCCCTGGTCTCCCCTCCCCTCCTGATAGGTTTAGAGAAGTAAGAGGTTTGACTCCCCGGTCTCCCCTCCCCTCCTGATAGGTTTAGAGAAGTAAGAGGTTTGACTCCCCTATCTCCCCTCCCCTCCTGATAGGTTTAGAGAAGTAAGAGGTTTGACTCCCTGGTCTCCCCTCCTGATAGGTTTAGAGAAGTAAGAGGTTTGACTCCCTGGTCTCCTCTCCTCATAAGTTTAGAGAAGTAAGAGGTTTGACTCCCTGGTCTCCCCTCCTGATAGGTTTAGAGAAGTAAGAGTTTTGACTCCCTGGTCTCCCCTCCTCATAGGTTTAGAGAAGTAAGAGTTTTGACTCCCTGGTCTCCCCTCCCCTCCTGATAGGTTTAGAGAAGTAAGAGGTTTAACTCCCCGGTCTCCCCTCCCCTCCTGATAGGTTTAGAGAAGTAAGAGGTTTGACTCCCCTATCTCCCCTCCCCTCCTGATAGGTTTAGAGAAGTAAGAGGTTTGACTCCCTGGTCTCCCCTCCTGATAGGTTTAGAGAAGTAAGAGTTTTGACTCCCTGGTCTCCCCTCCTCATAGGTTTAGAGAAGTAAGAGGTTTGACTCCCTGGTCTCCCCTCTTGATAGGTTTAGAGAAGTAAGAGTTTTGACTCCCTGGTCTCCCCTCCTGATAGGTTTAGAGAAGTAAGAGGTTTGACTCCCTGGTCTCCCCTCCTCATAGGTTTAGAGAAGTAAGAGTTTTGACTCCCCTATCTCCCCTCCTCATAGGTTTAGAGAAGTAAGAGGTTTGACTCCCTGGTCTCCCCTCCTCATAGGTTTAGAGAAGTAAGAGTTTTGACTCCCAGGTCTCCCCTCCCCTCCTCATAGGTTTAGAGAAGTAAGAGGTTTGACTCCCTGGTCTCCCCTCCTGATAGGTTTAGAGAAGTAAGAGGTTTGACTCCCTGGTCTCCCCTCCTCATAGGTTTAGAGAAGTAAGAGTTTTGACTCCCTGGTCTCCCCTCCCCTCCTGATAGGTTTAGAGAAGTAAGAGGTTTGACTCCCCGGTCTCCCCTCCCCTCCTGATAGGTTTAGAGAAGTAAGAGGTTTGACTCCCCTATCTCCCCTCCCCTCCTGATAGGTTTAGAGAAGTAAGAAGTTTGACTCCCTGGTCTCCCCTCCTGATAGGGTTAGAGAAGTAAGAGGTTTGACTCCCTGGTCTCCTCTCCTCATAAGTTTAGAGAAGTAAGAGGTTTGACTCCCTGGTCTCCCCTCCTGATAGGTTTAGAGAAGTAAGAGTTTTGACTCCCTGGTCTCCCCTCCTGATAGGTTTAGAGAAGTAAGAGGTTTGACTCCCTGGTCTCCCCTCCTCATAGGTTTAGAGAAGTAAGAGTTTTGACTCCCTGGTCTCCCCTCCCCTCCTGATAGGTTTAGAGAAGTAAGAGGTTTGACTCCCCGGTCTCCCCTCCCCTCCTGATAGGTTTAGAGAAGTAAGAGGTTTGACTCCCCTATCTCCCCTCCCCTCCTGATAGGTTTAGAGAAGTAAGAGGTTTGACTCCCTGGTCTCCCCTCCTGATAGGTTTAGAGAAGTAAGAGTTTTGACTCCCTGGTCTCCCCTCCTCATAGGTTTAGAGAAGTAAGAGGTTTGACTCCCTGGTCTCCCCTCCTCATAGGTTTAGAGAAGTAATAGTTTTGACTCCCTGGTCTCCCCTCCCCTCCTGATAGGTTTAGAGAAGTAAGAGGTTTGACTCCCCGGTCTCCCCTCCCCTCCTGATAGGTTTAGAGAAGTAAGAGGTTTGACTCCCCTATCTCCCCTCCCCTCCTGATAGGTTTAGAGAAGTAAGAGGTTTGACTCCCTGGTCTCCCCTCCTGATAGGTTTAGAGAAGTAAGAGGTTTGACTCCCTGGTCTCCTCTCCTCATAAGTTTAGAGAAGTAAGAGGTTTGACTCCCTGGTCTCCCCTCCTCATAGGTTTAGAGAAGTAAGAGTTTTGACTCCCTGGTCTCCCCTCCTCATAGGTTTAGAGAAGTAATAGTTTTGACTCCCTGGTCTCCCCTCCCCTCCTGATAGGTTTAGAGAAGTAAGAGGTTTGACTCCCTGGTCTCCCCTCCTCATAGGTTTAGAGAAGTAAGAGTTTTGACTCCCCTATCTCCCCTCCTCATAGGTTTAGAGAAGTAAGAGGTTTGACTCCCTGGTCTCCCCTCCTCATAGGTTTAGAGAAGTAAGAGTTTTGACTCCCAGGTCTCCCCTCCCCTCCTCATAGGTTTAGAGAAGTAAGAGGTTTGACTCCCTGGTCTCCCCTCCTGATAGGTTTAGAGAAGTAAGAGGTTTGACTCCCTGGTCTCCCCTCCTCATAGGTTTAGAGAAGTAAGAGTTTTGACTCCCTGGTCTCCCCTCCCCTCCTGATAGGTTTAGAGAAGTAAGAGGTTTGACTCCCCGGTCTCCCCTCCCCTCCTGATAGGTTTAGAGAAGTAAGAGGTTTGACTCCCCTATCTCCCCTCCCCTCCTGATAGGTTTAGAGAAGTAAGAAGTTTGACTCCCTGGTCTCCCCTCCTGATAGGGTTAGAGAAGTAAGAGGTTTGACTCCCTGGTCTCCTCTCCTCATAAGTTTAGAGAAGTAAGAGGTTTGACTCCCTGGTCTCCCCTCCTGATAGGTTTAGAGAAGTAAGAGTTTTGACTCCCTGGTCTCCCCTCCTGATAGGTTTAGAGAAGTAAGAGGTTTGACTCCCTGGTCTCCCCTCCTCATAGGTTTAGAGAAGTAAGAGTTTTGACTCCCTGGTCTCCCCTCCCCTCCTGATAGGTTTAGAGAAGTAAGAGGTTTGACTCCCCGGTCTCCCCTCCCCTCCTGATAGGTTTAGAGAAGTAAGAGGTTTGACTCCCCTATCTCCCCTCCCCTCCTGATAGGTTTAGAGAAGTAAGAGGTTTGACTCCCTGGTCTCCCCTCCTGATAGGTTTAGAGAAGTAAGAGTTTTGACTCCCTGGTCTCCCCTCCTCATAGGTTTAGAGAAGTAAGAGGTTTGACTCCCTGGTCTCCCCTCCTCATAGGTTTAGAGAAGTAATAGTTTTGACTCCCTGGTCTCCCCTCCCCTCCTGATAGGTTTAGAGAAGTAAGAGGTTTGACTCCCCGGTCTCCCCTCCCCTCCTGATAGGTTTAGAGAAGTAAGAGGTTTGACTCCCCTATCTCCCCTCCCCTCCTGATAGGTTTAGAGAAGTAAGAGGTTTGACTCCCTGGTCTCCCCTCCTGATAGGTTTAGAGAAGTAAGAGGTTTGACTCCCTGGTCTCCTCTCCTCATAAGTTTAGAGAAGTAAGAGGTTTGACTCCCTGGTCTCCCCTCCTGATAGGTTTAGAGAAGTAAGAGTTTTGACTCCCTGGTCTCCCCTCCTCATAGGTTTAGAGAAGTAAGAGTTTTGACTCCCTGGTCTCCCCTCCCCTCCTGATAGGTTTAGAGAAGTAAGAGGTTTAACTCCCCGGTCTCCCCTCCCCTCCTGATAGGTTTAGAGAAGTAAGAGGTTTGACTCCCCTATCTCCCCTCCCCTCCTGATAGGTTTAGAGAAGTAAGAGGTTTGACTCCCTGGTCTCCCCTCCTGATAGGTTTAGAGAAGTAAGAGTTTTGACTCCCTGGTCTCCCCTCCTCATAGGTTTAGAGAAGTAAGAGGTTTGACTCCCTGGTCTCCCCTCTTGATAGGTTTAGAGAAGTAAGAGTTTTGACTCCCTGGTCTCCCCTCCTGATAGGTTTAGAGAAGTAAGAGGTTTGACTCCCTGGTCTCCCCTCCTCATAGGTTTAGAGAAGTAAGAGTTTTGACTCCCTGGTCTCCCCTCCCCTCCTGATAGGTTTAGAGAAGTAAGAGGTTTGACTCCCCGGTCTCCCCTCCCCTCCTGATAGGTTTAGAGAAGTAAGAGGTTTGACTCCCTGGTCTCCCCTCCTGATAGGTTTAGAGAAGTAAGAGTTTTGACTCCCTGGTCTCCCCTCCTCATAGGTTTAGAGAAGTAAGAGGTTTGACTCCCTGGTCTCCCCTCTTGATAGGTTTAGAGAAGTAAGAGTTTTGACTCCCTGGTCTCCCCTCCTGATAGGTTTAGAGAAGTAAGAGGTTTGACTCCCTGGTCTCCCCTCCTCATAGGTTTAGAGAAGTAAGAGTTTTGACTCCCTGGTCTCCCCTCCCCTCCTGATAGGTTTAGAGAAGTAAGAGGTTTGACTCCCCGGTCTCCCCTCCCCTCCTGATAGGTTTAGAGAAGTAAGAGGTTTGACTCCCCTATCTCCCCTCCCCTCCTGATAGGTTTAGAGAAGTAAGAGGTTTGACTCCCTGGTCTCCCCTCCTGATAGGTTTAGAGAAGTAAGAGTTTTGACTCCCTGGTCTCCCCTCCTCATAGGTTTAGAGAAGTAAGAGTTTTGACTCCCTGGTCTCCCCTCCCCTCCTGATAGGTTTAGAGAAGTAAGAGGTTTGACTCCCCGGTCTCCCCTCCCCTCCTGATAGGTTTAGAGAAGTAAGAGGTTTGACTCCCCTATCTCCCCTCCCCTCCTGATAGGTTTAGAGAAGTAAGAGGTTTGACTCCCTGGTCTCCCCTCCTGATAGGTTTAGAGAAGTAAGAGTTTTGACTCCCTGGTCTCCCCTCCTGATAGGTTTAGAGAAGTAAGAAGTTTGACTCCCTGGTCTCCCCTCCTCATAGGTTTAGAGAAGTAAGAGTTTTGACTCCCTGGTCTCCCCTCCCCTCCTGATAGGTTTAGAGAAGTAAGAGGTTTGACTCCCCGGTCTCCCCTCCCCTCCTGATAGGTTTAGAGAAGTAAGAGGTTTGACTCCCCTATCTCCCCTCCCCTCCTGATAGGTTTAGAGAAGTAAGAGGTTTGACTCCCTGGTCTCCCCTCCTGATAGGTTTAGAGAAGTAAGAGTTTTGACTCCCTGGTCTCCCCTCCTCATAGGTTTAGAGAAGTAAGAGGTTTGACTCCCTGGTCTCCCCTCTTGATAGGTTTAGAGAAGTAAGAGTTTTGACTCCCTGGTCTCCCCTCCTGATAGGTTTAGAGAAGTAAGAGTTTTGACTCCCTGGTCTCCCCTCCTGATAGGTTTAGAGAAGTAAGAGGTTTGACTCCCTGGTCTCCTCATAGGTTTAGAGAAGTAAGAGTTTTGACTCCCTGGTCTCACCTCCTGATAGGTTTAGAGAAGTAAGAGTTTTGACTCCCTGGTCTCACCTCCTGATAGGTTTAGAGAAGTAAGAGGTTTGACTCCCTGGTCTCACCTCCTGATAGGTTTAGGACCCCGTTGGAATTGATTCCCCACATGATGGCTCTCTCAAAGCAACAGAAGCGCTGTTAAAATGCCGTTGGGAAAGCTGCATGTTTTTGGGGGGCCACGTCGATTTTCCAACAACTGCCAAAGGGGAAGCGTCGAACAGAATATCAATTTTCCATAAACGGAAGGAAATTACAGCTGCTTTCTGAGACCTAAATGTATTTGTTTTTTCTATAGACTACCCACTTTTAACACACACTTTTTAATTTTTGAATTTTTTATTTACAGTTGTTTCCACGTCATTTCTTTAAAAAAAAAACGACCGTTGAACCGACGTGGAATAGACGGTGAATTAACGTCTGTGCCCAGTGGGTGTAGGCTCAATCATTCGGCTGCTGTAGCATTGCCTCCTCTGCCTCTTGTCCTTGTAGGACAGAGAGACTAATGACACACACATCACATAGACTACGGTAACCTATTCCTGTGTGTCACAGTATACCCCCCCCCCCCCCCCCCCAAAAAACAACAACAACAATAACCGGAGGTAAAATGTTATCTGCTTCCTGACACGCCGAGGCGACGAGAGAGAGAGAGAGAGAGAGAGAGAGAGAGAGAGAGAGAGAGAGAGAGAGAGAGAGAGAGAGAGAGAGAGAGAGAGCAAACAGCAAAGAGCCAATTTGATTCCCCCCCCCCCCTTTTTCAACTGCATCACTGCTGCGCGACACCGAGATGCTGTGACATTTTCACCCGGTTATCGGTTTAATTACGGTTGTCATGGCAGCAGAGTGCTCGGTAAAAGGCTGCTAAAGGAGAAATCTTTTTTTTTTTTCTCACAACACGACGACAGAATAAAAAAAACACACACAGAGAACAGGAAGAGAAGAGAGATGGTAAATTCGTAGCCTTCAAAACGATGTGTTTTTAATGTTTTTTTTTTCTTCTCCTATCAATCTCTATTGACTGATTAGATTAGATAGACTAAACAGTGAACAGGCAATTTTGCTGCAGCGCGGATAGATAGACTCCGCATGCAGGACGACTACACGATAATCAGACAGACTGAAACATTGTTGAACTTCTCGGCTCCGCGCATCACATAGAAACAACAATGAATAACCGCACAGAGCCACGCATTTACAAAACACAACCCAAACCTGGCCGCAGAACAATATAACGCAAAGAAACCTCTTTCTCTTACCGAAACTTTTCTCCCCTTTCTGCATTTGTTGACCCTCGTCGGGAGCCCGAACCACCATGCAACAAGAGATCCGTCCGAACCCAGAATCCTAAATTCACCCGATGGATGGATTATCTCTCTATGGCCAAGTGAGCAATCAGCCAGCTGTATGCACGCACGTTCCGTTTTCTCACCGAGGGTGGCTATCTTTTGTTATGTGTAACAATCCCACCTCGTCCGCGCGCACAAACACAGAATGGGGAAAAAAGGGAGCGAGAGAGAGAGAGAGAGAGAGAATCACGGGTCCGCTATCACCCAGCGCCACACGGTGATGTAAAACCGCGTTTGTCACAACAGTGCTCGACTATGAAATGAAATCGTCCAGGCAGCACACAGCACACAGTCGCAGGGTGCTTGGCGAGTGACAGGCAGCGAACAAAATGACAGCAGATGACAAAGGCATATGCTTCCCCCCTTCGCGGCGCCCTAATCTCCTAACATAAACCCATCGTGCTCTGCGTTCGTACTGCCAGTCTATACCCCAGGGATCATCAACTACATTCAGCCACAGGACGATGTTGTCTTGCTGATGATCAGGGAGCCGACATATAATTACAAATCATTTGTAGACTGTAAATTGACCGCAAGAAAACCCAAAACAGATTAAAGCATTTGTCAAAATAAAATGAAAAATCAAACCTTACAATTGTATAGATCAGATATCTCTCGCTCTCTCTATTTTACATGGGAAGACTTTGGAACAGATTTACTAAATTAAAATTACTTGGAGCTAATTTCCTGGTGGCTTTTTTTTGTGTGTCATTTATGTCCAACAATTGTTTTAAAAAAAATTATGAGAGGGGGAAATAAAAATCACTACCAGGGCCAAATTCGGCCCGCAGGCCGCCAGTTGTGGATCTCTGCTAAACCCTTTTTTTTTCTCAGCGGGATGTAGTTTTTCAGTGCACATACAGAACCCTACTAGTAATGAGAGTCTGAGGCTATTTCAGACCAGCATGACCAAGAGAATCCAGTGGCATCTATCCGAAATATTTCATAAAGATTAACAAAATAAATCCCAAATGCCATTTTTTTCCCACGTTGTTTACATTTCAGAATAATCGATCCATATTACAACAGTCCTTCCATATGTCGAGCTAAAAGAAAAAAATCTAGATTATTTCATTATCTTTTTTAAAAAGGTAGACCACAATGGCCATCACCTCATTGGAAAGACACACCTGAAAAAGGGGTGCCACGTCCCGAAAGCACACATCTGAAATCCACAACATGGCTTTATAGTGAGGAAACGTTACCAAAAAAAAAACAAAGATCATCAAGAAACAAACAAGATGATAACAGGTCATTACCGGATAGAGGCAGATCGTCATTTAATTAGACTAGAACAATATCAATCAGCTGAACAAAGTGCTGTACAGAAACCCCCAGCCTAAAAACCCCAAACAGAAAGCAATACAGATGTAGAATCACGGTTAAAATATAACTAAGAACAATGAGGAATCAGTAACTCACTTTCGTCCGGGTGCGTCATCGACGGATTTATATATAATGAAAAAAAGTGAATATAATCCAAATCTAATATGTTATTAAAATACTTCCTCCTCAACTCACCTTTCTAAAAGCCCGAGTTACGCAGAACAGACGGCTAACTTCAGATCAGGCACCCCCGTCCTTCAACACTCCAGCTGTATATATATATATATATATCCTCTCGTTTGCGTAAAGTTCACCAAACTGACATGGCGACGCGACGGACTAGAGATTGGAGTGATGTTCAGCAGTCTTGAAATAATCAGGTCCTCATGGATCATCAGATCACGAACGAACCGAGAAGAGGCCGTTGGGTACAGACAACAACAGACAAACAAACAAACAAAAAGACTACAGGTGTTTTGTTCACTGTATATCCGCTGCCGAGCGCCGAGCAGAGCTGCGTCGGTAGTCGAGGCTATATCACCTCCTCTCTGGCTGAGGGTCACTTCCCGCGCATCAGTGAGTGAGACTGAGAGAGGAGAAACAGTGAAGCGGTGCTTTATTATCTACAAAGCCCCAATCCCTCACCACCACCAGAGACAATCACACCACGACAACGATAAGGTCATTCATTCACTTATTACCGACAACTCGCAGAGTAACGGGGGGCGCATGCGTGTGGGCGCGTGCTCCCCTCCCTCACTTTCCTCTCAAACATTATTTTAAAGCAGAGTAAAAGGGGGGGGGGGGGGGGGGACGCAGTTTTCAGCTTTTTTTTCTCCCACACACAGCGTAGTCATGTTTTTACTGTATCTCTGTGATGTGTGATTATCTGTACAGTGAAACAATCACAGAAAACACTCCACGCAGCCAACACTCCTTCAGAGATTATCACGCGTAGGAAATCACAGTATGAAATGAAATTGGTGTATCAGCTCCCGCTCTCTTCTGGACACTGAATGTGTTTTATATCACAGCTAATGGAGTTGGAGGTTTAAACAGTATTTATGAACAAGTTATTTGTTAGTATTTATCATTATGCGTTATTGAAATCACCTCAGTTGGTTCCACGCGTCCGTCTATGATGAGGGGTGACGCGAGGTGAAGCCCGAGCAGAGCGATCACTATCCCATTTTTACAAACCGTGTGAATCAATCTCTGTCCATGTCAAGACATCCATACTAATTATATGGTATGTCCAATGCAATATGGCAGGTAGCCTAGTGGGTATTTTGGGCCAGTAACCGAGAGGGTGCTAGATTGGATCCCCCGAGCTGACAAGGTAAAAATCTGTCATTCTGCCCCTGAACAAGGCAGTTAACCCACTGTTCCTAGGCCGTCATTGAAAATAAGAATTTGTTCTTAATTAATTGACTTGCCTAGTTAAATAAAGGATCAAATAAATAGTGTGATATAGCAGATAGCCAGTGCACAAGAACAATAGAGCTAAATTAACATCTAGAGAGACTAATCTAATTAGTAGGGTTAAGTTAATGTCTAACATACTAGATTATTCCCCTTTTCTTCCTGCTATAATAAAGAACGTTACGCACAGCCTCCAGACGAGGATTGATTGAAAAGTGGAAGTTCAAGTTCCCTTTAATAGAAATGACAGTTATAAGAGGGGAAATTGTCATATCAGAGGCCACACCACATAGAAACTGAAAACACAGAGAGAGGGAGAGAGAGAGAGAGAGAGAGGTGAAGAAATAGAGATAAAGACAGAGAAAGAGGAGAGAGACAGATGGATGAAGAGAGAGAGAACAAGATCGAGAGAGAGAGGTAGAGGGAGCCTGAAAGAGAGATAGAGGGAGAGAGAAAGAGAGATAGAGGGAGAGAGAAAGAGAGATAGAGGGAGAGAGATAGAGAGATAGAGGGAGAGAGATAGAGAGATAGAGGGAGAGAGATAGAGAGATAGAGGGAGAGAGAAAGAGAGATAGAGGGAGAGAGAAAGAGAGATAGAGGGAGAGAGATAGAGGGAGAGAGAAAGATAGAGGGAGAGAGATAGAGAGAGAGAGAAAGAGAGATAGAGGGAGAGAGAAAGAAAGTGGTAGAGAGAGACACAGAGAAAGAAAGTGGTAGAGAGAGACACAGAGAAAGAGAGTGGTAGAGAGAGACACAGAGAAAGAAAGTGGTAGAGAGAGACACAGAGAAAGAGAGTGGTAGAGAGAGACACAGAGAAAGAAAGTGGTAGAGAGAGACACAGAGAAAGAAAGTGGTAGAGAGAGACACAGAGAAAGAGAGTGGTAGAGAGAGACACAGAAAGAAAGTGGTAGAGAGAGACACAGAGAAAGAGAGTGGTAGAGAGAGACACAGAGAAAGAAAGTGGTAGAGAGAGACACTCAGAGAAAGAGAGAAAGAGAGAGAGACAGAGAAAGAGAGAGACACACAGAGAGAAAGGGAGAGGTAGAGAGAGAGAGACACAGAGAAAGAGAGAGGGAGAGGTAGGGAGAGACACAGAGAAAGAGAGAGGGGGAGGTAGGGAGAGACACAGAGAAAGAGAGAGGGGGAGGTAGGGAGAGACACAGAGAAAGAGAGAGGTAGGGAGAGACACACAGAGAAAGAGAGAGAGAGACACAGAGAAAGAGAGAGGGAGATAGACACACAGAGAAAGAGAGTGGTATAGAGAGACACAGAGAAAGAGAGAGGGAGAGACACAGAGAAAGAGAGAGGTAGAGACACAGAGAAAGAGAGAGGTAGGGAGAGACACACAGAGGTAGAGGTAAAGAAGTCAACATGCAGGGGTACGCCAGTCATGCTCAGTCTACAGTATACTTCCCAAATGGCACCCTAATTCCCTATTGGTGCACACTACCAGTGACCAGGGCCTGGGCCCTCATGGTCGGAAGGGGATAGGAGGCTGTTTGGGATGCAGCCTAAAAGGCTGGTCGGTAATGAGACGGTCATAAAAAGCTCCTCGGTAGTTAAAGTGATGGGGATGCATTAAAACTGACAGGGTATTACCTGCCTATAATTACCTTTTGTCATGGGTTGAATTATTTCAAAGCGGTCCTATCTTCATAATCAGCCAATTTAAAGCGGGGAGTCGTTTTAGTCCATCCGTGTAAGAGGGTCGAAGGAAAAATATGAAGAGAGAGAGAGAGAGAAGGAAAAAAAAGAGAGAGAGAGAGGTGATAGATGGAGAGTGAGTGAGACAGAAGAAATATTGAGAGAGAGAGAGAGAGAGAGAGAGAGAGAGAGAGAGAGAGAGAGAAAGAGATAAAGAGAGAGAGGTGGAGAGTGAGTGAGAGAGAGAAATATTGAGAGAGATGGAGAGAGAAAGAGAGAGACAGAGAGAGATGAAGACAGAACACAACCACCTATTGCTCTCATTGTAGCCTTTACACCTTCCCCACATTCCCTCCTTCATCCGCCGCATAATCACGCCAATTATTCGCTCAGAATATCAAGGAATAGGATGAGAGACAAAATGGCATCACATATACAAAGAAGAGAGATCTTGACAGACGTTACATTGTTATGGGATGACAGGGGGTTATGTGGGTAAAGTAGCCCCTAATCCGGTGAAAAACGGTGTCGCGCCAAATCTCTCTGCCGAGACACACGTCTTTACAAAACGGACATCATCGACTCGAATAACAGCGTGTTATTTCCTAGCCTCCACAAACCCATCTCTCTCTCTCTCACTCTATCGCTCTCTCTTTCTCTCTTTCTCTCTCTCTCTTTCACACACACACACACACACACACACACACACACACACACACACACACACACACACACACACACACACACACACACACACACACACACACACACACACACACACACACACACACACACACACACACACCCTCCAGTGGTGAAATATAACGGCGGCAGAAGAGAGGCACGAAAGCCCACCCGTCCAACCGGGAAGCGTTACAGCAACCTGGGATACAGATGCTCTTTCTACCGGGAATGAATGAGGAGCACGATTACCGCGCTACGGAGAGGAAATCTTTTCACCGGGAGGATTAAAGTAAAACGATATTTTTCCCCGGTGCTCTTACCATCAGCTTAACTGTCCTGTTAATATCCTACAAACCCATTGATTTCCAGCGACGGCATTAATTTAAGCCTTATTTCCAAACATCTCCACCTGCTATATAAATCTCGGACATGCAGCAGTGACTACTGCCCCCCCCCCCCTCCCCAATCCAACAGCATCACCACACAACAACATAAATCACCTACCTTCTTTCAGAGGGATGCTCATGCGTAAAAAAAAAATGTTACCAGTCGAAGGTTGGCAGTTTAATCTCTCGCCTGTTTTCTGTTGAGTGTTACATTGAAAACAAAACGTGTCCACTATTTGTATAGTCCTTTATACTTAGCCTGTTCTGTTAAAAGGCTGAGTGCGTGAGTAAGAAGTAGCGCAAAAAAAAAACACTGTAGCCTACGAGGGAAAAAGTTGTCCTTGATGCTGCGAGTTGTTGGCACAATTGTAGCCAATAGCCGCCCCTCTTTTCACAGCGGCTTGGATGAAAAAGCACCACCTGTCTCAACTCAACTCCCTTCCGCTCTCTCTCCCCCTCTCTCTGTCTTCCTCCCTGGTCTCTCTTTCTCTGTCGTCCTCCCTGGTCTGGTCTCTCTCTCTCTGTCGTCCTCCCTGGTCTCACTCTCTATGGCTCCACGGTTCTTCTCTTCTCTCTTTGTTTTATCTCGCAATGTCTGTTTCTTCTATTCCCTCTCTTTTCCTTTCCTTCCTTCCCTGATAGTTTCTTCCCTCTCTCTTCCTTTCCTGGTAGTTTCTTCCCTCTCTCTACCTTTCCTTCCTTCCCTGATAATTTCTTCCCTCTCTCTTCCTTTCCTTCCTTCCCTGGTTGTTTCTTCCCTCTCTTTTCCTTTCCTTCCTTCCCTGATAGTTTCTTCCCTCTCTCTTCCTTTCCTGGTAGTTTCTTCCCTCTCTATTTCTTTCCTTCCTTCCCTGATAGTTTCTTCCCTCTCTCTTCCTTTCCTGGTAGTTTCCTCCCTCTCTCTTCCTTTCCTGGTAGTTTCCTCCCTCTCTCTTCCTTTCCTGGGAGTTTCCTCCCTCTCTCTTCCTTTCCTGGTAGTTTCCTCCCTCTCTCTTCCTTTCCTGATAGTTTCCTCCCTCTCTCTTCCTTTCCTGGTAGTTTCTTCCCTCTCTCTTCCTTTCCTTCCTTCCCTGATAGTTTCTCCACTCTCTCTTCCTTTCCTTCCTTCCCTGATAGTTTCTTCCCTCTCTCTTCCTTTCCTTCCTTCCCTGATAGTTTCTTCCCTCTCTCTTCCTTTCCTGGTTGTTTCTTCCCTCTCTTTTCCTTTCCTTCCTTCCCTGATAGTTTCTTCCCTCTCCCTTCCTTCCCTGGTAGTTTCTTCCCTCTCCTTTCCTTTCCTTCCTTTCCTGGTAGTTTCTTGCCTCTCTTTTCCTTTCCTTCCTTCCCTGGTAGTTTCTCCCCTCTCTTTTCCTTTCCTTCCTTCCCTGGTAGTTTCTTCCCTCTCTCTTCCTTTCCTGGTAGTTTCTTCCCTCTCTTTTCCTTTCCTGGTAGTTTCTTACCTCTCTTTTCCTTTCCTTCCTTCCCTGATAGTTTCTTCCCTCTCTCTTCCTTTCCTGGTAGTTTCTCCCCTCTCTTTTCCTTTCCTTCCTTCCCTGGTAGTTTGAAAAACAGGAGACGTGATCCGACGCGCGTGTCTACCAGCTCTTATTTAAGCAGCTCGTGCCTCCTCTCTTCCCGCCTCTCGCTGGTCCCTAGTTAGCAACACAGTCCTCACAGCTCCCTCCTCTCCTCCTCCAAGAAGCTGACAGGCAGCACCGTCAGGGAAGGCTGCAGCCAGGCATCACATGTTGCTGTAATAGACCTCATTAAGCTCTACTTACAGATGTTCTCTTAACATAATTGATCTGCAGAGCGGGTTGAGAGGATGGTAACCTATTCCCCAGCCCCCAATTATGGCGCCGGTAATTAGATCCCCAATCTCCCTGTTTCGTTTCTCCACATTCACCCTTCTAACATTCTCCCAAATATCAAAGTAGCTCTTTCTCTCAAAGCGAACCCCTCCTACCTTCCCTCCACACCCCTGACTCCACCACCACCTAACCTCCACCTCCTCCCTCTTCTTCTCCTCCCTCCTTTCCTCATCCTCCCATCCACTCGCTAGACTCAGAGTCCTCTGACAGTATTGACAGTTAGATGTACTAACCTTTGTAGTGAAGCCAGGCTTAGTAGTTCACTCACTCCCATTGACAGAGCTCGCTCTTATTTTTTTCCTCTCTCTCCCTCTGCTGAAATATCCTGGGAAAGAACGAGGGATAGAGAGAGAGTGTGAGAGAGAGAGAGAGAGGCACAGATGAAGAGAAGGGAGGAGAAAGGGAGAAAAAAAACCTCTAAGTTTGTGATTTTGATAAAAGGTTGATAATGTCTGTCAGGGGAGGATCTTTTTGTCTTTTATCTTTAATAATTCCTCTGATGGCAACTTTTAGGAACTGGAAAAGGAAATGAGGACAGAGAGGAGAGGGAAGGGGTGGTGCTTGGAGCCCAGAGAGGAGGACAGAGAGGAGAGGGAAGGGGTGGTGCTTGGATCCCAGAGAGGAGGACAGAGAGGAGAGGGAAGGGGTGGCCCTTACAGCCCAGAGAGGAGGACAGAGAGGAGAAGGGAGGGGTGGTGCTTACAGCCCAGAGAGGAGGACAGAGAGGAGAGGGAAGGGGTGGTGCTTGGAGCCCAGAGAGGAGGACAGAGAGGAGAGGGAAGGGGTGGCCCTTACAGCCCAGAGAGGAGGACAGAGAGGAGAGGGAAGGGGTGGCCCTTACAGCCCAGAGAGGAGGACAGAGAGGAGAGGGAAGGGGTGGCCCTTACAGCCCAGAGAGGAGGACAGAGAGGAGAGGGAAGGGGTGGCCCTTACAGCCCAGAGAGGAGGACAGAGAGGAGAGGGAAGGGGTGGTGCTTGGAGCCCAGAGAGGAGGACAGAGAGGAGAGGGAAGGGGTGGTGCTTGGAGCCCAGAGAGGAGGACAGAGAGGAGAGGGAAGGGGTGGTGCTTGGAGCCCAGAGAGGAGGACAGAGAGGAGAGGGAAGGGGTGGTGCTTGGAGCCCAGAGAGGAGGACAGAGAGGAGAGGGAAGGGGTGGTGCTTAGAGCCCAGAGAGGAGGACAGAGTGGAGAGGGAAGGGGTGGTGCTTGGAGCCCAGAGAGGAGGACAGAGAGGAGAGGGAAGGTGTGGTGCTTGGAGCCCAGAGAGGAGGACAGAGAGGAGAGGAAAGGAGTGGTGCTTGGAGCCCAGAGAGGAGGACAGAGAGGAGAGGGAAGGGGTGGTGCTTGGAGCCCAGAGAGGAGGACAGAGAGGAGGACAGAGAGGAGAGGGAAGGAGTGGTGCTTGGAGCCCAGAGAGGAGGACAGAGAGGAGAGGAAAGGAGTGGTGCTTGGAGCCCAGAGAGGAGGACAGAGAGGAGAGGGAAGGGGTGGTGCTTGGAGCCCAGAGAGGAGGACAGAGAGGAGGACAGAGGAGTGATGGCGGTGAAGCGTATTTTATAATGCCAATCAGAGCCACTCCTAGGCCGTGTCCCAAATGACACTCTGTTCCCGTTTTAGTGCACTACTTTTGACCAAGACCCAGAGAGGAAATATGGTGCCGTTTGGAATGAAGCCCTGTCACGAGGCTAATTAGCCTCCATGCTACAACCAAAAGCACTCTGGGAAAGCACTCTGGGAGATGGTAATGTCACGCTTTCTTCAGCACTTTAAAGAGGACGCATTTATTCCAATGTCATAAAGTATCTAGGATGGGGTGGTGGTTCAGTCCAGATATATCTTCTTCTTCTCTAAACAGACTATGTTGGGTGGTTCAGTCCAGATATATCTTCTTCTTCTCTAAACAGACTATGTTGGGTGGTTCAGTCCAGACATATCTTCTTCTTCTCTAAACAGACTATGTTGGGTGGTTCAGTCCAGATATATCTTCTTCTTCTTCTCTAAACAGACTATGTTGGGTGGTTCAGTCCAGATATATCTTCTTCTCCTCTAAACAGACTATGTTGGGTGGTTCAGTCCAGATATATCTTCTTCTTCTCTAAACAGACTATGTTGGGTGGTTCAGTCCAGATATATCTTCTTCTTCTCTAAACAGACTATGTTGGGTGGTTCAGTACAGATATATCTTCTTCTTCTCCTCTAAACAGACTATGTTGGGTGGTTCAGTCCAGATATATCTTCTTCTTCTCTCAACAGACTATGTTGGGTGGTTCAGTCCAGATATATCTTCTTCTTTTCTAAACAGACTATGTTGGGTGGTTCAGTCCAGATATATCTTCTTCTCCTCTAAACAGACTATGTTGGGTGGTTCAGTCCAGATATATCTTCTTCTTCTCTAAACAGACTATGTTGGGTGGTTCAGTCCAGATATATCTTCTTCTCCTCTAAACTGACTATGTTGGGTGGTTCAGTCCAGATATATCTTCTTCTCTAAACAGACTATGTTGGGTGGTTCAGTTAAATAATTTATTCTTCTCTAAACAGGTTTTTTATTTAACCAGACAAATCAGTTAAGAACAAATTCTTATGTTCCTAACTGCCTAGGACCAGTGGTTTAACTGCCTTGTTCAGTGGCAGAATTACAGATTTGTACCTTGTCAGCTCGGGGATTCGATCTTGCAACCTTCCGGTTACTAGTCCAACACTCTAAACACTAGGCTACCTGCCGCCCCAGGTTGGGTGGTTCAGTCCAGTTATTTATTCTGTTTCTCTAAACAGGCTATGTTGTTTGGTTCAGTTAATTCATTTCTTCTTCTCTAAACGGGATATGTTGGGTGAATCAATGTGTTCCTGTGTCTGTATTCTATCACAATCAAAGACCTGCCACACACAGTGATCCTGACTGTCTGTCTTGTTGGAGGAGGACTCAGAATGGCATCGTATCTTCACTCGACTGTTGAAGCTTGTGACGGCAGCAATTTAAACAATTTCATTATAGATTTCACAGGGATATATCTATATATAAGCTGCCATGATGAATATATACAGTATATATATACCGTGTAGTACCGGGGTAATATCTATATAAACTGCAGTATTGAATATATACAGTATATATATACCGTGTAGTACCGGGGTAATATCTATATATAAGCTGCCATGATGAATATATACAGTATATATATACCGTGTAGTACCGGGGTAATATCTATATAAACTGCAGTATTGAATATATACAGTATATATATACCGTGTAGTACCGGGTTAATATCTATATATAAGCTGCCATGATGAATATATACAGTATATATATACCGTGTAGTACCGGGGTAATATCTATATATAAGCTGCCATGATGAATATATACAGTATATATATACCGTGTAGTACAGGGATATATCTATATATAAGCTGCCATGATGAATATATACAGTATATATATACCGTGTAGTACCGGGGTAATATCTATATAAACTACTGTAGTGAATATATACAGTATATATATATACCGTGTAGTACCGGGGTAATATCTATATATAAGCTGCCATGATGAATATATACAGTATATACACAGTGTAGTACAGGGGTAATATCTATATAAACTGCAGTATTGAATATATACAGTATATACACAGTGTAGTACAGGGGTAATATGTCACGCACTGACCTTAGTTATCTCTGTTTTCTATATATTTTGCTTAGGTCAAGGTGTGACTAGGGTGGGTCCTCTAGTTTTTGTATGCCTAGGGGTTTGTATGTCTAGGGGTTTTGTAGGTCTAGGGGTTTTGTAGGTCTAGGGTTTTTTTTGTAGGTCTAGGGGTTTTTGTAAATCTATGTTGCCCTGATATAGTCCCCAATCAGAGACAGCTGTTTATCGTTGTCTCTGATTGGGGATCATATTTAGGCAGGCATTTTTCCCACTTTCTGGTGTGGGATCTTGTCTATGTGTAGTTGCCTGTCAGCACTATATTGTACAACTTCATGTTTCGGTTGTTATTTTGTTAGTTTGTTCGGTGTTCATTCTTTTAATAAAGAGAATGTACGTATACCACGCTGCGCCTTGGTCCGATCCTCTCAACAAACGTGACATAGTATCTATAGAAACTGCAGTAGTGAATATATACAGTATATATACAGTGTAGTACAGGGGTAATATCTATATAAACTGCTGTAGTGAATATATACAGTATATATACAGTGTAGTACAGAGGTAATATCTATATAAACTGCTGTAGTGAATATATACAGTATATACACAGTATAGTACAGGGGTAATATCTATATAAACTGCTGTAGTGAATATATACAGTATATATACAGTATAGTACAGGGGTAATATCTATATATACAGTATATATACAGGGGTAATATCTATATAAACTGCTGTAGTGAATATATACAGTATATACACAGTATAGTACAGGGGTAATATCTATATAAACTGCAGTAGTTAATATATACAGTATATATACAGTATAGTACAGGGGTAATATCTATATATACAGTATAGTACAAGGGTAATATCTATATAAACTGCTGTAGTGAATATATACAGTATATATACAGTGTAGTACAGGGGTAATATCTATATATACAGTATATATACAGGGGTAATATCTATATAAACTGCTGTAGTGAATATATACAGTATATACACAGTATAGTACAGGGGTAATATCTATATAAACTGCAGTATTGAATATATACAGTATATATACAGGGGTAATATCTATATAAACTGCTGTAGTGAATATATACAGTATATATACAGTATATATACAGGGGTAATATCTATATAAACTGCAGTAGTGAATATATACAGTATATATACAGGGGAAATATCTATCTAAACTGCAGTATTGAATATATACAGTATATACACAGTATAGTACAGGGGTAATATCTATATAAACTGCAGTATTGAATATATACACTATATGTACTGCAGTAGTGAATATATACAGTATATATACAGGGGTAATATCTATATAAACTGCAGTAGTGAATATATACAGTATATATACAGGGGTAATATCTATATAAACTGCTGTAGTGAATATATACAGTATATATACAGTATATATACAGGGGTAATATCTATATAAACTGCAGTATTGAATATATACAGTATATATACAGGGGTAATATCTATATAAACTGCAGTAGTGAATATATGCAGTATATATACAGGGGAAATATCTATCTAAACTGCAGTATTGAATATATACAGTATATACACAGTATAGTACAGGGGTAATATCTATATAAACTGCAGTATTGAATATATACACTATATGTACTGCAGTAGTGAATATATACAGTATATATACAGGGTTAATATCTATATAAACTGCAGTAGTGAATATATACAGTATATATACAGTATATATACAGGGGTAATATCTATATAAACTGCAGTAGTGAATATATACAGTATATATACAGGGGTAATATCTATATAAACTGCTGTAGTGAATATATACAGTATATATACAGTATATGTACAGGGGTAATATCTATATAAACTGCAGTATTGAATATATACAGTATATATACAGGGGTAATATCTATATAAACTGCAGTAGTGAATATATGCAGTATATATACAGGGGAAATATCTATTTAAACTGCAGTATTGAATATATACAGTATATACACAGTATAGTACAGGGGTAATATCTATATAAACTGCAGTATTGAATATATACACTATATGTACTGCAGTAGTGAATATATACAGTATATATACAGGGGTAATATCTACATAAACTACTGTAGTGAATATATACAGTATATATACAGTATAATGCAGGGGTGTACATAGTGGGTGTACATTGTGTGTGTACATAGTGGGTGTGTACAGTGGGTGTACATAGTGGGTGTACATAGTGGGTGTACATAGTGGGTGTACATAGTGCAACAGCAGTGTTGTGTAGTTGTCAGTAAACAGCAGTGTTGTGTAGTTATCAGTAAACAGCAGTGTTGTGTAGTTGTCAGTAAACAGCAGTGTTGTGTAGTTATCAGTAAACAGCAGTGTTGTGTAGTTGTCAGTAAACAGCAGTGTTGTGTAGTTATCAGTAAACAGGTCAGCGATGGCTCCATTACCGTGTCTTCATCCCTCTGTTAGTCTGCATGTGTCTGTAAGGGTAGTCTATGTGTTTGTGTTCTAGATGTAGGATTCACTGGCCTCAGAGCTGCTAATGAGTCCCACCATCTCCTCCGTTACTGCCTCAGAGCTGCTAATGAGTCCCACCATCTCCTCCATTACTGCCTCAGAGCTGCTAATGAGTCCCACCATCTCCTCCATTACTGCCTCAGAGCTGCTAATGAGTCCCACCATCTCCTCCATTACTGCCTCAGAGCTGCTAATGAGTCCCACCATCTCCTCCATTACTGCCTCAGAGCTGCTAATGAGTCACACCATCTCCTCCATTACTGCCTCAGAGCTGCTAATGAGTCCCACCATCTCCTCCATTACTGTCTCAGAGCTGCTAATGAGTCACACCATCTCCTCCATTACTGCCTCAGAGCTGCTAATGAGTCACACCATCTCCTCCGTTACTGTCTCAGAGCTGCTAATGAGTCACACCATCTCCTCCATTACTGCCTCAGAGCTGCTAATGAGTCCCACCATCTCCTCCATTACTGCCTCAGAGCTGCTAATGAGTCCCACCATCTCCTCCATTACTGCCTCAGAGCTGCTAATGAGTCCCACCATCTCCTCCATTACTGCCTCAGAGCTGCTAATGAGTCCCACCATCTCCTCCATTACTGCCTCAGAGCTGCTAATGAGTCACACCATCTCCTCCGTTACTGCCTCAGAGCTGCTAATGAGTCCCACCATCTCCTCCATTACTGCCTCAGAGCTGCTAATGAGTCACACCATCTCCTCCGTTACTGTCTCAGAGCTGCTAATGAGTCACACCATCTCCTCCATTACTGCCTCAGAGCTGCTAATGAGTCCCACCATCTCCTCCGTTACTGTCTCAGAGCTGCTAATGAGTCCCACCATCTCCTCCGTTACTGCCTCAGAGCTGCTAATGAGTCCCACCATCTCCTCCGTTACTGTCTCAGAGCTGCTAATGAGTCACACCATCTCCTCCATTACTGTCTCAGAGCTGCTAATGAGTCCCACCATCTCCTCCATTACTGTCTCAGAGCTGCTAATGAGTCCCACCATCTCCTCCGTTACTGTCTCAGAGCTGCTAATGAGTCCCACCATCTCCTCCGTTACTGTCTCAGAGCTGCTAATGAGTCACACCATCTCCTCCATTACTGTCTCAGAGCTGCTAATGAGTCCCACCATCTCCTCCATTACTGCCTCAGAGCTGCTAATGAGTCACACCATCTCCTCCATTACTGCCTCAGAGCTGCTAATGAGTCACACCATCTCCTCCATTACTGCCTCAGAGCTGCTAATGAGTCCCACCATCTCCTCCATTACTGTCTCAGAGCTGCTAATGAGTCACACCATCTCCTCCATTACTGCCTCAGAGCTGCTAATGAGTCCCACCATCTCCTCCGTTACTGCAGATTTTCCATGAGTGTCCTAAGTCATGTGTTCCACTTTACAGCTCCTTTCCCTATGACTCCAGCAGGTATCTCCTCTCTACTTTCTATGGCTGCAGGGGCAGTATTGAGTAGCTTGAATGAAAAGGTGCCCATTGTAAACAGCCAGCTCCTCAGTCTCAGTTGCTAATATATGCATATTATTCGTAGTATTGGATAGAAAACACTCTGAAGTTTCTAAAACTGTTTGAAATATGTCTGCGAGTAAAACAGAACTCATATTGCTGGCAAAAACCTGAGAAATTCCACTTCCTGTTTATATTTTTTCTGGGGGTGGCAGATTTTCAACCAAGCTCTCATTGAAATGACAGCGAGATATGGATGAGTTTTCACTTCCTACGCCTTCCACTAGATGTCAACAGTCAATAGAACTTTGTCTGATGACTCTAGTGTGAAGGGGGGTCGAATGACACAGGAAATTGTCACCACTGCCACGAGTTGACCATGCTTTCACCATGCGCGTTCACAGGGGAAGGACCTGCGTTCCACCGGTCATCTGAAGTCATTCTAATTCTCCGGTTGGAACGTTATTCAAGATATATGTAAACAACATTCTAAAGATTGATTCAATACATCATTTGACATGTTTCTACTGACTGTTACGGAACTTTTGGACATTTCGTCACGTTATAGTGGACGCGCTTTGTGACGTTGGAATTGTTTCCCCAAACGCGCTAACCCAAGTAGCTAATTGGACATAAATAACGGACATTTTCGAACAAATCAAGCATTTATTGTGGACCTGGGATTCCTAGGACTGCATTCTGATGAAGTTCATCAAAGGTAAGGAAACATTAATCATGTATTTTCTGGTTTGTGTTGACTCCAGCGTGGAGGCTAATTTGGCTTCTGTTCTGAGCTCCGTCTCAGATTATTGCATGGGTTGCTTTTTCCGTGAACTTTTTTTTGAAATATGACACAGCGGTTGCATTAAGGAGAGGTACATCTATAATTCCATGTGTATAACATGTGTATTGTCATCTACATTTATGATGAGTATTTCTGTTGAAACGATGTGGCTATGCAAAATCACTTGATGTTTTTGGAACTAGTGAATCTAACGCGCCAATGTAAACTCAGATTTTATTATATAAATATGAACTTTATCAAACAAAACGTGCATGTATTGTGTAACATGAAGTCCTATGAGTGTTATCTGATGAAGATAATTCAAGGTTAGTGATTAATTTTATCTTTATTTCTGCTTTTTGTGAATGCTATATTTCGCTGGAAAATGGCTGTGCTTATTGTGGTTTGGTGGAGACCTGACATAAACGATTGCAGTGCTTTTGCTGAAAAGCCTATTTGAAATCGGACACTTTGGTGGGATTAACAACAAGATGAACATTAAAATGATATAAGACACATGTATGTTTTAGGAATTGTAATTATGAGATTTCTGTGGTTTGAATTTGGCGCCCTCTATTTTCACTGGTAGTTGTCATATCGATCCCGTTAGCGGGATTGCAGCCATAACACGTTTTTAAAGCAGCTCTCTCCTCTCTACTGAGATGTTCTGACTGTTAAAGCAGCTCTCTCCTCTCCACTGAGATGTTCTGACATTTAAAGCAGCTCTCTCCTCTCTACTGAGATGTTCTGACATTTAAAGCAGCTCTCTCCTCTCTACTGAGATGTTCTGACTGTTAAAGCAGCTCTCTCCTCTCCACTGAGATGTTCTGACATTTAAAGCAGCTCTCTCCTCTCTACTGAGATGTTCTGACATTTAAAGCAGCTCTCTCCTCTTCACTGAGATGTTCTGACATTTAAAGCAGCTCTCTCCTCTCTACTGAGATGTTCTGGCATTTAAAGCAGCTCTCCTCTCTACTGAGATGGTCTGACATTTAAAGCAGCTCTCTCCTCTCCACTGAGATGTTCTGACATTTAAAGCAGCTCTCTCCTCTCTACTGAGATGTTCTGACATTTAAAGCAGCTCTCTCCTCTATACTGTGATGTTCTGACATTTAAAGCAGCTCTCTCCTCTCCACTGAGATGTTATGACATTTAAAGCAGCTCTGTCCTCTCCACTGAGATGTTCTCCGCTGTTATGTTTTCAGCCTCCCAGTCTCTCAGCCAGCCATTGTGTTTTCAGCCTCCTAGTCTCCCAGCCAGCCATTGTGTTTTCAGCCTCCCAGTCTCTTAGCCAGCCATGATGTTTTCAGCCTCCCAGCCAGTCATTATGCTTTCAGCCTCCCAGTCTCTCAGCGAGTCATTATGTTTTCAGCCTCCCAGTCTCTCAGCCAGCCATTGTGTTTTCAGCCTCCCAGTCTCTCAGCCAGCCATTGTGTTTTCAGCCTCCCAGTCTCCCAGCCAGTCATTATGATTTCAGCCTCCCAGTCTCTCAGCCAGTCATTATGCTTTCAGCCTCCCAGTCTCCCAGCCAGCCATTGTATTTTCAGCCTCCCAGTCTCCCAGCCAGCCATTGTGTTTTCAGCTTCCCAGTCTCCCAGCCAGTCATTATGTTTTCAGCCTCCTGGCCATAGTCTCTCTTCCTTCATCTTAGCCAGCCTCCAGCTCTATAACTCTCCAGCCCCCCCAGCTCCCCAGCTCCCTACTAGTAACCCCCCTCTGGGGAATAAGGCCAAGGACCAGGGGCCACTCAGTAATTGCTGCAGGTAGGTGACCTTCAAGTGTGTGTGTGGGGGGGGGTGGGGGGTGGGGTGGGGGGGGTGGGGGGGGGGGTGGGGGGGTGGGGGTGGGGGGGGGGGTGGGGGGGTCGTCATGACAATTTATTTTCCTCTTCTCTTCTGCCGCCAGCCCCCATTGAGTCTTTTGGCCGAGAGAGGAAGCATAGCTGGAACTGAGGAAGAGACTTACAGCTTTCTGAGGGTTGCGTCACAATTTGCACCCCATTCCTTATATAGTGCACTACGTCTGACCTAGGCCCTATGGGCCCTATAAAGGGAATAGTGTACCATTTAGACAACCATTGAAATACAGCTTCTCCCCTCCAAAGAGTCTTATAGAGTCACCTTTAGTAACGGACCATAAAGTCTAATAGAATCACCTTTAGTAACGGACCATAAAGTCTAATAGAATCACCTTTAGTAACGGACCATAAAGTCTAATAGAATCACCTTTAGTAACGGACCATAAAGTCTAATAGAATCACCTTTAGTAACGGACCATAAAGTCTAATAGAATCACCTTTAGTAACGGAACATAAAGTCTAATAGAATCACCTTTAGTAACGGACCATAAAGTCTAATAGAATCACCTTTAGTGACGGACCATAAAGTCTAATAGAATCACCTTTAGTAACGGTCCATAAAGTCTAATAGAATCACCTTTAGTAACGGACCATAAAGTCTAATAGAGAATCACCTTTAGTAACGGACCATAAAGTCTAATAGAGAATCACCTTTAGTAACGGACCATAAAGTCTAATAGAGAATCACCTTTAGTAACGGACCATAAAGTCTAATAGAATCACCTTTAGTAACGGACCATAAAGTCTAATAGAATCACCTTTAGTAACGGACCATAAAGTCTAATAGAATCACCTTTAGTAACGGACCATAAAGTCTAATAGAATCACCTTTAGTAACGGAACATAAAGTCTAATAGAATCACCTTTAGTAACGGACCATAAAGTCTAATAGAATCACCTTTAGTAACGGACCATAAAGTCTAATAGAATCACCTTTAGTAACGGACCATAGAGTCTAATAGAATCACCTTTAGTAACGGACCATAAAGTCTAATAGAATCACCTTTAGTAACAGACCATAAAGTCTAATAGAATCACCTTTAGTAACGGACCATAAAGTCTAATAGAATCACCTTTAGTAACGGACCATAAAGTCTAATAGAGAATCACCTTTAGTAACAGACCATAAAGTCTAATAGAATCACCTTTAGTAACGGAGCATAAAGTCTAATAGAATCACCTTTAGTAACAGACCATAAAGTCTAATAGAATCACCTTTAGTAACGGTCCAGAACTGAGCCCACTAGATTGTAACGCTCGTCCTCTTCTTCTGACGAGGAGTAGCAAGGATCAGACCAAAGCGCAGCGTGGTACGTGTTCATGACGATATTTATTCAACTCAGAACACTAAAACAAAAATAACAACGAGAATGAAAACGAAACAGTCCTGTCTGGTGACGAAGCACAAGTGGGAAAAGGCTACCTAAGTATGATTCTCAATCAGAGACAACTAACGACACCTGCCTCTGATTGAGAACCATACCAGGCCAAACGCAAAAACACAACATAGAAAACGGAACATAGACAAACCCATCTAACTCACGCCCTGACCATACTAAAACAAAGACAAAACAAAGGAATTAAGGTCAGAACGTGACATAGATGTGCTTTTGCCAGCCAAAGAATATTGACAGAATATTGGGGCGGCAGTGTAGCCTAGTGGTTAGAGTGTTGGACTAGAAACCGGAAGGTTGCAAGTTCAAACCCCTGAGCTAACAAGGTAGAAATCTGTTGTTCTTCCCCTGAACAGGCAGTTAACCCACTGTTCCCAGGCTGTCATTGTAAATAAGAATTTGTTCTTAACTTATTATTCGATGAGATTTAGTGGAGATTACTTAACCGCCTATCATTTAGTCAGAATATAAATTGGGACGCAGGGAGGCAGGCAGGCAAAAAAGTATTCAGACCCCTTGACTTTTTCCCACATTTTGTTACGCTACAGCCTTAATCTAAAACGGATTAAAGATTTTTTTTAAATCCTCAGCAATTTTCACACAATACCCCATAATGCAATGCAGTGCCTTAGATTACGGCGCCACTCGGGAGGCCCCTGTTTGATACCATTCCATTTATTCCACTCCAGCCATTGCTATGAGCCCCTCCTCCCCAATTAAGGTGCCACCAGCCGCCTGTGCTCTCCATCCGAACTATAATCCCATCTGTAAAATATAAGCGTTTCAATCTTTGATAATCAGCTCACGTCTCACATCTGATTTTATCATCTCTTTACTCACACTTGTAATTGATCAATAACAGGATTTACCAGACGAGACATCTGGAAAGCATATGTTGAATTTGAAATCACTAAAGTTCACTTTTAGGACAAAACTAGACAAAGTTATATAACATAAATATTGTTCTTGTTTACCTCATGTTGCTACAACAAAGAAAGTATTCAGGATGAAACCAGAAAAACAACTTTTTTCAGGGGGACAGATATTCATTTTTTTTGTTGATGGGTAGACATGAAAATTGTACTTGAATTGTATTCTCTTTTTGCATTTAGAATGTAATTGTCAGAGTTTATTGATCCGAACAACACGATAAAATGTATTGCCTTATCCCAAGCGGATAACGAAAAATCTAATCTAACATTATGTCTGAGTTCTAAATGGCACCCTATTCCCTGTAAAGGCCTGGTCAAAAGTAGTGCACTATGTAGGGAATAGGGTTCTAGGGCCCATAGGATTCTGGTTAAAAGTAGTGCCCTATATAGGGAATAGAGTGCCATCTGGGACTCATTCTTTACTGCATGTGTGCTCTGCTGATTCAGACAGACACAGACACAGACAGACACAGACACAGACACAGACAGACAGACAGACAGACAGACAGACAGACAGACAGACAGACAGACAGACAGCTCTGTAAAATTACCAGCTTTGGCTCCTTGTTAAATTTTATGGACAAACAAACTTTGACAAGATAACGATAACCCACTTTGATTGGAATTGCAGAACAGAAAATACAAGAATTGCTAATGACAGAAAATGAAGAATGTAGAACAGAAGGAGATAACATGATGACAGAAGGAGAGAACATGATGACAGAAGGAGAGAACATGATGACAGAAGGAGAGAACATGATGACAGAAGGAGAGAACATGATGACAGAAGGAGAGAACATGATGACAGAAGGAGAGAACATGATGACAGAAGGAGAGAACATGATGACAGAAGGAGAGAACATGATGACAGAAGGAGATAACATGATGACAGAAGGAGAGAACATGATGCCAGAAGGAGAGAACATGATGACAGAAGGAGATAACATGATGACAGAAGGAGAGAACATGATGACAGAAGGAGAGAACATGATGACAGAAGGAGAGAACATGATGACAGAAGGAGAGAACATGATGACAGAAGGAGAGAACATGATGACAGAAGGAGAGAACATGATGACAGAAGGAGAGAACATGATGACAGAAGGAGAGAACATGATGACAGAAGGAGATAACATGATGACAGAAGGAGAGAACATGATGCCAGAAGGAGAGAACATGATGACAGAAGGAGAGAACATGATGACAGAAGGAGAGAACATGATGACAGAAGGAGAGAACATGATGACAGAAGGAGAGAACATGATGACAGAAGGAGAGAACATGATGACAGAAGGAGAGAACATGATGACAGAAGGAGAGAACATGATGACAGGAGGAGAGACCATGATGACAGAAGGAGAGAACATGATGACAGAAGGAGAGAACATGATGACAGAAGGAGAGAACATGATGCCAGAAGGAAAGAACATGATGACAGAAGGAGAGAACATGATGACAGAAGGAGAGAACATGATGAATGTATAACAGAAGGAGAGAACATGATGCCAGAAGGAGAGAACATGATGACAGAAGGAGAGAACATGATGAATGTATAACAGAAGGAGAGAACATGATGACAGAAGGAGAGAACATGATGACAGAAGGAGAGAACGTGATGACAGAAGGAGAGAACATGATGCCAGAAGGAGAGAACATGATGACAGAAGGAGAGAACATGATGAATGTATAACAGAAGGAGAGAACATGATGACAGAAGGAGAGAACATGATGCCAGAAGGAGAGAGCATGATGACAGAAGGAGAGAACATGATGAATGTATAACAGAAGAGAAAACGTCTTAATTGAAAATGAGCAGAACAATCTACTGTTGGAGAATAAGTAGTATCATGGAGTCACTAGACTCTAGACAGAACAAAAACATTTACTTAACGAGATAATTTTGTTGAAGTCAAGGTTGCGTACGATACACGGTTGGATCGAATAGTAAAATTGACCTTTACAACAGCTTCCATTAATGACTTAACTCTTCTCTATCGTTAGATGTTTGTAGTACAACACACACACACACACACACACACACACACACACACACACACACACACACACACACACACACACACACACACACACACACACACACACACACCACATGTGCTACCAAACCCGCCAGATGAACCAACCATTGAATACTATTTCTCCAAGCCTTTAATGATAACCGTGAGTCGAGGAATAGTGTCAGTAACTGCTACATTATATCTATCGATTCCATCCGGTTCTTCCATTTTCTTGAAAAAGCTCGGGCTAAAATGACTTGTGGGTGTTCGGGAACGGAGCGCAGCGCTTCAAAACAGACTCCTTTTACACGAGTCCCAAATAGCACCCTTTTTCCCTACTTGGTGCACTACTTATGACCAGAACCCTATGGGTGAACTAGGGGTGTCATTCGGGACGGAGCCCCCTGCTGTAGCCTACACCTAAGGCAATCAATCGCCCTTAATCCAAAACCAATTTACTCTGCCTGAAGAGTAAAATATCTTTTAATCTCCTGCCTGACAATCCGTGATTGCTGTCTTGGCATCAGTTGACAGTCAAATGGTTACCGCTTTAGAATAGAGGCATCCTTTCCATGAGATTTAGCCAGTTGCTATTTTATAGATGCATGGATGGGCAAGGTAATAGCTATGTAATACAGATTTTCTTCTCTTCTCTTCATGAGGTGAAATTCCCTTCCAACAATTTTCACGTATAATCCTCTTCTGTTCTTTATTCACCGATGCAGTGAAGAAGACAAAGGAAACGTTATGGAAGATTACAGGCATTTTAAAATGAAAAGGAGGTTTTAATTAAATATATGGAGATCTAAAAGGAGGTTTTAATTCAATATATGGAAATCTGAAAGGAGGTTTTAATTAAACATATAGAGATCTAAAAGGAGGTTTTAATTAAATATATGGAGATCTAATAGGAGGTTTTAAAAAAAAACCTTATGGAGATCTGAAAGGAGGTTTTAATTAAATATATGGAGATCTAAAAGGAGGTTTTAATTGAACCAATGGAGATCTAAAAGGAAACGTGGGAAAGGTAAAGTGAAAACATCGTCTCTCCACCTCGTCTTTCACGTCTCTCCACCTTGTCTCTCCACCTCGTCTCTCCACCTCGTCTCTCCACCTCGTCTCTCCACCTCGTCTCTTCACCTCGTCTCTCCACCACGTCTCTCCACCTCGTTTCTCCACCTCGTCTCTCCACCTCGTCTTTCACGTCTCTCCACCTCGTCTCTCCACCTCGTCTCTCCACCTCGTCTCTCCACCTTGTCTCTCCACCTCGTCTCTCCACCTCGTCGTTCACCTCGTCTCTCCACCTCGTCTCTTCACCTCGTCTCTCCACCTCGTCTCTCCACCTCGTCTCTTCACCTCACCTCTCCACCTCGTCTCTCCACCTCGTCTTTCACGTCTCTCCACCTCGTCTCTCCACCTCGTCTTTCACATCTCTTCACCTCGTCTTTCACGTGTCTCCACCTCGTCTTTCCACCTCGTCTCTCCACCTCGTCTTTCACGTCTCTCCACCTCGTCTTTCACGTATCTCCACCTCGTCTCTCCACCTCGTCTTTCACGTCTCTCCACCTCGTCTTTCACGTCTCTCCACCTCGTCTCTCCACCTCGTCTTTCACCTCGTCTCTCCACCTCGTCTCTTCACCACGTCTCTCCACCTCGTCTCTCACGTCTCTCCTGCTCCAAAGCCCTCGGTGTGAAACAGGGATCGACTGTCACATCTCTCCTGCTCCAAAGCCCTCGGTTCTGAAACAGGGATCGACTGTCACGTCTCTCCTGCTCCAAAGCCCTCGGTTCTGAAACAGGGATCAACTGATATTTATTGTACTTTCTCTGAGTCATCGGTTGTACACAGGGAGTTCGTCTGAGTCCCAAGTGCACCTTATTCTCTCTATAATGCTCTGCTTTTCACCATGGCCCATAGGACTCTATATGTTCTAAGAGCACCATGCGCAACGCCAAGCGTCAGCTGGAGGGTGTAAAGCTTGCCGCCATTGGACTCTGGAGGGGTCGAAGTGTGTTCTCTGGAGGGGTCGAAGTGTGTTCTCTGGAGGGGTCGAAGTGTGTTCTCTGGAGGGGTCGAAATGTGTTCTCTGGAGTGATGAATCACGCTTCACCATCTGGCTGCACGGCAGACGAATCTGGGTTTGGCGGATGCCAGGAGAACGCTACCTGCCCCAATGCATAGTGCCAACTGTAAGGTTTGGTGGAGGAGGAATAATGGTCTTGGGCTGTTTTTTTGTGGTTCTGGCTAGGCCCCTTAGTTCTAGTGAAGGGAAATCTTAACGCTACAGCATACAATGACATTCTAGATGATTCTGTGCTTCCATCTTTGTGGCAACAGTTTGGGGAAGGTCATTTCCTGTTTCAGCGTGGCAATGCCCATGTGCACGAAGCGAGGTCCATACAGAAATGGTTTGTCGAGATCGATGTCGAAGAACTTGACTGGCCAGCACAGAGCCCTGACCTCAACCCCATCAAACACCTTTGGGATGAATTGGAACACTGACTGCGAGCCAGTCCTAACCACCCAACATCAGTACCCGACCTCACTAACGCTCCTGTGGCTGAATGGAAGCAAGTCCCCCTGCAGCAATGTTCCAACATCTAGCGGAAAGCCTTCCCAGAAGAGTGGAGGCTGTTATGGCAGCAATGTTCCAACATCTAGTGGAAGGCCTTCCCAGAAGAGTGGAGGCTGTTATAGCAGCAATGTTCCAACATCTAGTGGAAAGCCTTCAGAAGAGTGGAGGCTGTTATAGCAGTGAAGAGGGGGATCAACTCCATATTAATGCCCCATGATTTTGGAATGAGATGTTTGACGAGGAGGTGTCCACATACTTATGGTCATGTTGAGTATCAGATGTACCAATACAGGAGGATTGTTTGCTGTGAGGAGTTTTCAAATCATGAAGAGCATTTCAATTCACCTCCTCAATTGATATAATTTTAAACTAAATTGACCCCAAGCCTGCAAGTGTCGACTTCTTTGATTAATTTTAGAAACGGACAGCCAGAGATAGACTGGACTCTCGACAGTAGACTGCAGTCCAGTTGATTACAACATCAGCTGTTGAATGTGTACAGACTGGACTGTCAACACTAGTCCAGTTGATTAAGCCATCAGCTGTTGAATGTATACAGACTGGACTGTCAACACTAGACTTCAGTCCAGTTGATTACAACATCAGCTGTTGAATGTGTGCAGACTTGACTGTCAACACTAGTCCAGTTGATTAAGCCATCAGCTGTTGAATGTATACAGACTGGACTGTCAACACTAGTCCAGTTGATTACGCCATCAGCTGTTTACTGTATACAGACTTGACTGTCAACACTAGACTTCAGTCCAGTTGATTATGGCATCAGCTGTTGAATGTGTGCAGACTTGACTGTCAACACTAGTCCAGTTGATTACGCAATCAGCTGTTGACTAAACAGAGACTTGATCACAGTGTATGCTTGCCTCTCCGAACAGGCTAATGAAGAATATGACACTTTGATGTCACCTTCCTAAATTCCCCCGTCCTCCAACGCATGTCAGTCACGATGGTAATGATACGCGTCTCGCTCCCCCCCTCCGTCTCTACCATCTCCGTCTCTCTCCCATCTCCGTCTCTCTCCCCCCTCCGTCTCTCTACCATCTCCGTTTCTCTCCCATCTCCATCTCTCTCCCCCCTCCGTCTCTCCGCCATCTCTGTCTCTCTCCCCCCTCCGTCTCCCGCCATCTCCGTCTCTCTCCCCCCTCCGTCTCTCTCCCATCTCCGTCTCTCTCCCCCCTCCGTCTCTCTCCCATCTCCGTCTCTCTCCCAACTCCATCTCTCTCCCCCCTCCGTCTCTCCGCCATCTCTGTCTCTCCCCCCTCCGTCTCTCTCCCATCTCCGTCTCTCTCCCCCCTCCATCTCTCTCCTATCTCCGTCTCTCTCCCCCCTCTGTCTCTCTCCCATCTCCGTCTCTCTCCCATCTCTGTCTCTCTCCCATCTCCGTCTCTCTACCCCCTCCGTCTCTCTCCCCTCTCCGTCTCTCTCCCATCTCCGTCTCTCTCCCCCCGTCTCTCTCCCCCCTCCGTCTCTCCCATCTCCGTCTCTCTCCCATCTCCGTCTCTCTCCCATCTCCGTCTCTCTCCCCCCTCCGTCTCTGTCCCCCTCCGTCTCTCTCCCATCTCCGTCTCTCTCCCCCCTCCGTCTCTCTCCCCCCTCCGTCTCTCTCCCCCCTCCGTCTCTCTCCCATCTCCGTCTCTCTCCCCCCTCCGTCTCTCTCCCATCTCCGTCTCTCTCCCCCTCCGTCTCTCTCCCATCTCCGTCTCTCTCCCATCTCCGTCTCTCTCCCATCTCCGTCTCTCTCCCCCCTCCATCTCTCTCCTATCTCCGTCTCTCTCCCCCTCTGTCTCTCTCCCCCCTCCGTCTCTCTCCCATCTCTGTCTTTCTCCCATCTCCGTCTCTCTACCCCCTCCGTCTCTCTCCCCTCTCCGTCTCTCTCCCATCTCCTTCTCTCTCCCCCCCGTCTCTCTCCCCCCTCCGTCTCTCTCCCCCTCCGTCTCTCTCCCCCCTCCGTCTCTCTCCCATCTCCGTCTCTCTCCCATCTCCGTCTCTCTCCCATCTCCGTCTCTCTCCCCCCTCCTTCTCTCTCCCCCCTCCGTCTCTCCCCCCTCCGTCTCTCTCCCATCTCCGTCTCTCTCCCATCTCCGTCTCTCTCCCCCCTCCGTCTCTCTCCCCCCTCCGTCTCTCTCCCATCTCCGTCTTTCTCCCCCCTCCGTCTCTCTCCCATCTCCGTCTCTCTCCCCCCTCCGTCTCTGTCCCATCTCCGTCTCTCTCCCCCCTCCGTCTCTCCCCCCTCCGTCTCTCTGCCCCCTCCGTCTCTCTCCCCCCTCCGTCTCTCTCCCATCTCCGTCTCTCTCCCCCCTCTGTCTCTCTCCCCCCTCCGTCTCTCTCCCATCTCCGTCTCTCTCCCATCTCCGTCTCTCTCCCCCCTCCATCTCTCTCCCCCCTCCGTCTCTCTCCCATCTCCGTCTCTCTCCCCCCTCCCTCTCTCTCCCATCTCCGTCTCTCTCCCATATCCGTCTCTCTCCCATCTCCGTCTCTCTCCCCCCTCTGTCTCTCTCCCCCCTCCGTCTCTCTCCCATCTCCGTCTCTCTCCCATCTCCGTATCTCTCCCATCTCCGTCTCTCTCCCCCCTCCATCTCTCTCCCATCTCCGTCTCTCTCCCATATCCGTCTCTCTCCCCCCTCCGTCTCTCTCCCCCATCCGTCTCTCTCCCATCTCCGTCTCTCTCCCCCCTCCGTCTCTCCCATCTCCGTCTCTCTCCCCCCTCCGTCTCTCCCCCTCCGTCTCTCTCCCCCCTCCGTCTCTCTCCCATCTCCGTCTCTCTCCCATCTCCGTCTCTCTCCCATCTCCGTCTCTCTCCCCCCTCCGTCTCTCTCCCCCCTCCGTCTCTCTCCCATCTCCGTCTCTCTCCCCCCTCCGTCTCTCCCCCCTCCACCGTCTCTCTCCCAAATCCGTCTCTCTCCCCCCTCCGTCTCTCTCCCCCCTCCGTCTCTCTTCCATCTCCGTCTCTCTTCCCCCTCCGTCTCTCCCTCCTCCGTCTCTCTCCCCCCTCCGTCTCTCTCCCATCTCCGTCTCTCTCCCCCCTCTGTCTCTCTCCCCCCTCCATCTCTCTCCCATCTCCGTCTCTCTCCCATCTCCGTCTCTCTCCCATCTCCGTCTCTCTCCCATCTCCGTCTCTCTCCCCCCTCCATCTCTCTCCCCCCTCCGTCTCTCTCCCATCTCCGTCTCTCTCCCCCCTCCATCTCTCTCCCATCTCCGTCTCTCTCCCATATCCGTCTCTCTCCCATCTCCGTCTCTCTCCCCCCTCTGTCTCTCTCCCCCCTCCGTCTCTCTCCCATCTCCGTCTCTCTCCCATCTCCGTATCTCTCCCATCTCCGTCTCTCTCCCCCCTCCATCTCTCTCCCATCTCCGTCTCTCTCCCATATCCGTCTCTCTCCCCCCTCCGTCTCTCTCCCCCATCCGTCTCTCTCCCATCTCCGTCTCTCTCCCCCCTCCGTCTCTCCCATCTCCGTCTCTCTCCCCCCTCCGTCTCTCCCCCTCCGTCTCTCTCCCCCCTCCGTCTCTCTCCCATCTCCGTCTCTCTCCCATCTCCGTCTCTCTCCCATCTCCGTCTCTCTCCCCCCTCCGTCTCTCCCCCCTCCACCGTCTCTCTCCCAAATCCGTCTCTCTCCCCCCTCCGTCTCTCTCCCCCCTCCGTCTCTCTCCCATCTCCGTCTCTCTCCCCCCTCCGTCTCTCCCCCCTCCGTCTCTCTCCCCCCTCCGTCTCTCTCCCATCTCCGTCTCTCTCCCCCCTCTGTCTCTCTCCCCCCTCCGTCTCTCTCCCATCTCCGTCTCTCTCCCATCTCCGTCTCTCTCCCATCTCCGTCTCTCTCCCTCCTCCGTCTCTCTCCCATCTCCGTCTCTCTCCCATCTCCGTCTCTCTCCCCCCTCCGTCTCTCTCCCCCCTCCGTCTCTCTCCCATCTCCGTCTCTCTCCCCCCTCCGTCTCTCTCCCATCTCCGTCTCTCTCCCCCTCCGTCTCTCTCCCATCTCCGTCTCTCTCCCCCCCCCGTCTCTCTCCCATCTTCGTCTCTCTCCCATCTCCGTCTCTCTCCCCCCTCCATCTCTCTCCCATCTCCGTCTCTCTCCCATCTCCGTCTCTCTCCCCCCTCCGTCTCTCTCCCATCTTCGTCTCTCTCCCATCTCCGTCTCTCTCCCATCTCCGTCTCTCTCCCCCCTCCGTCTCTCTCCCATCTCTGTCTCTCTCCCATCTCTGTCTCTTCAGTAATGGCAGCTTCTCTTATGTTATCCACCCACCTCTCTGTACTGTATAGAGCCAAGCTGGGGGAAAACGGTACACAAATTAACCTTTGCATTCAGGAAAATTGACATTAATCTGTTACCATGTAATGTAAAAAGCTTCTGGCTCAAAAGGGCTGTATCGTTTTGATCAGGGAACAATATCGGTCCTGGGTAAAGGTGTCTTCTAAATGGCGTTGACCACTCTGGCGGTTAGAATGGGCTGTCTCTCAAACTGTCCCAAAGGTAGGAGGGAGAAAGTATGTGTTGATCTGTGGGAAAAAGGATGGCGGGGTTCCTCCTGATTGATTCTCAGACAACAGCACAACTTTCCATCATGCAGAGGAGAGGAGGAGAGGAGAAGAGAAGGAGAGGAGGAGAAGAGGATAGGAGGAGAGGAGAGGAGAGAAGAGGAGAGGAGAGGAGAGGAGAGGAGAGGAGAGGAGAGGAGAGGAGAGGAGAGGAGAGGAGAGGAGGATAGGCAAGAGTCGCCGACGACAGGTAATTAAGATTGCTAATCATTGACGTTTCACACAGAGCGGATCCAGACTGCAGACTGGACACCCTGTCATTCTCCTCCTCTCCTCCTCTTCTCTTCCTCCTCTCTCCCTCCTCTCCTCCTCCTCTCCCCCTCCTCGCCTCCTCTCTCCCCTCCTCTCCTCCTCATCACCCCCTCCTCTCCTCCTCCTCTCCCCCTCCTTGCCTCCTCTCTCCCCTCCTATCCTCCTCATCTCCCCCTCCCAGGTCTTAACTGACCTGGGGCTCTCAGTTAGAGGAGCTGGTTAACTGACCTGGGGCTCTGTCAGTTAGAGGAAGAGATCAGGAGAAAAAGACCCAGAGGGCGAGAGACAGTGACATGGGGAGAGATAGAGAGAGAGAGAGAGAGAGAGAGAGAGAGACAGAGGGAGAGAGAGAGAGAGAGAGAGGGAGAGAGAGAGAGAGAGAGAGAGAGAGGGAGAGAGAGAGAGAGCGAGAGAGAGAGAGAGACGCTAGAGTGGGAGACGCTAGAGAGAAAGAGGGGGAGATGGGGGAGTAAGAGGCCCTTGAGTAGCCCAGTCCTTTGCTCTAATGAGAGTCTTAGACACGCTAATGGGACTAGCTTGTTATCTAATGCCCCCTGACAGGCTCAGCTTTACAAGACCACAGCGCTGCTAGGTTGGGTTGGCTGGAGTGATGTGGTGTGGGTGGATCACATACCCATTCATTCACCAGCCATGTTACATCTCCTACTGTGAAGTATAGGCATGTGATATCTGTGATCACACACACACACACGCACACACACACGCACGCACGCACACACACACACACACACACACACACACACACACACACACACACACACACACACACACACACACACACACACACACACACACACCTCCTGTCGTAAGGCTGTGGACATGGGAAGGGTAAACATCATCATGCTGTATATAGCTTGTATGTTTGTCACTCCAAGGTCTCTCAGGTTGAGACCGACAGAACGTGGTGCTTGACGGGAATATGTTGTGGCATAAAAACGCAAATTAGCCATGTTGTTCACTGCGCTTCATACTGCTCAAAGCCACTCAGGATTGAGATCTCCCCCTCCCCTGCCTGGCATCAGAACAGAGAAGAAAACACGGTGGTTATGTGGTTGATGTACAAGAAACCCCAAATCTTTACATCGCACCTCATCTCGGATATTCTCTTTAGGAGTAGAGCGCAAAACGTCCCCCCCCATCCCTCCCTCCCTCCCTCCCTCCTTCATAGTTTAATTGGCTCCTCTGAGAGTGTCTGGGGACTCCGTGGAACACTCTGCTAATCCCCGCGCGCCGAGCGCACCCTGATCCCCCTTGCACGGCGCTGAGAGGAACGTCTCTCTCTCTCTCTCTCAGATCAACCGCTCTGTCGTAGTGACGGTTCTGATGCCGTCTCCAAGGCAACCAGCTGAAACACACTACAAGGGAAGAAGGAGGAACTACAGCACCAGTCAAACGTTTGGGACACACCTACTAATTCAAGGGTTTATCTTTATTTTTTGTAGAATAGTTGTGAAGACATAACATTTATGAAATAACACATATGGAATCATGTAGTAACCAAAATCAAGTGTTCAACAAATCAAAGTATATTTTACATTTGAGATTCTTCAAATTAGCCACCCTTTTGCCTTGATGACAGCTTTTGCACACTCTTGGTATTCTCTCAACCAGCTTAATGAGGAATGCTTTTCCAACAGTCTTGAAGGAGTTCCCACATATGCTGAGCACTTGTTGGCTGCTTTTCCTTCACTCTGCGGTCCAAATCATCCCAAACCATCTCAATTGTGTTGAGGTTGGGTGACTGTGGAGGCCAGGTCATCTGATGCAGCACTCCATCACTCTACTTATTGGTCAAATAGCCCTTACACAGCCTGGAGGTGTGTTGGGTCATTGTCCTGTTGAAAAACAAATGATAGTCCCACTAAGCGCAAATCAGATGGGATGGAGGATCGCTGCAGAATGCTGGTTAAGTGTGCCTTGAATTCTAAATAAATCACAGACAGTGGCGCCAGCAAAGCACCCCCACACCATCACACCACCTCCTCCATGCTTCACGGTGGGAACCACACATGCGGAGATCATCCGTTCACCTACTCTGCGTCTCACAAGGACACGGCGGTTGGAACCAAAAATCTCAAATTTGGACTCATCAGACTAAAGGACAGATTTCTACCAGTCTAATGTCCATTGCTCGTGTTTCTTGGCCCAAGCAAGGCTCTTCTTATTATTGTTGTCCTTTAATAGTGGTTTCTTTGCAGCAATTCGACCATGAAGGCCTGATTCACACAGTCTCCTCTGAACAGTTGATGTTGAGATGTCTCTGTTACTTGAACTCTGCCATTTCTGAGGCTGGTAACTCTAATGAACCTATCCTCTGCAGCAGAGGTATCTTAGGGCCTTGTTTCCTGTGGCGGTCCTCATGAGAGCCAGTTTCATCTTAGTGCTTGATGGTTTTTGCAACTGCACCTGAAAAAAAACGACTAACCACAACTCACCCTCTCCATCCCTCCTCCACCCCCCCACTTCCTCCACCCCATTGGTGTAGTTTCAGGAACTGATGTCCCCCTCTCCATCCCTCCTCCACCCCATCGGTGTAGTTTCAGGAACTGATGTCCCCCTCTCCATCCCACCCCCACCCCCCACCTCCCCCACCCCATTGGTGTACTGTAGTTTCAGGAACTGATGTCTGATTTCTGTCTTTTATCATCTGCGGAGGAGGGAGGGGAGGTGATATTGATGACAGTGAAGTCCATTTGGAAAGCTTCCTCACCAGATGGGGAGGCTGGGATGGACCATGGCTTCTCACTGATTCAAAGACGTCATTTATTTGCTCTTTTTGACCGTTTTGAAAAGTGATTTGCGGCTCGCGAGGCCGGGGGACAGCGAGTGGGCTTGCAGTGGGATAAACACAGACAAAGCTATAAGCTCCTGACCAGCGCGGTTATGAAAAGGAGAACAGTGTTTGGGAATGATTTCCCATCTGGATTGAGCTCGGATAAGCAGTTTTAAATTGCAGGCAGGCAGGTTGGCCCGTAGACGGACACTATCGACTACATTACGGCGGTCTATATCATATTGCTCCCGGGTGGTCGGATGATGATGCCTGGGTAGCTGAACAGCTATACCAAAGATAGGCTGCGTGGCGTTGCTGGTGACAAAGAGAACAAAAATATTGAAAATCGTACCTTATGGCACTTCTCTACCAAAGACATGCAGGACTGGGAACTAAAGAAGAAATGGAAGCTCCAGGTTTTTGACAACCTCAGTTAAAATCTGACTGAGTTCAACAAACTAAAGATGATCTAGAGGCACTTCACATCAATCACATTCAACCAGGGCGGTAATATAGACAGATGGAACAACTTTAGAAGACATCTCTCTCTCTCTCTGTCGCCCTCTCCGTGTAAAAGAGAAGAGGATTCACAGAGGATAAAGTCAGAGAGATCCAAGGCTTCCCAACACATTGGGTCTGTAATCTTCCTCCTTTTCCTGTCATTTTTTTTTTGTTGACGTCATTCACCTCGGTCTCTCAATTCTCTGTCAGCTTGTCTGGGAGCTGTTTCCTCCCTGTGCTCCACTCCGATCAAAGTGGGGAGGAAATAGGTTTTCTGGGAAGAAACGAGGACAGCTGGCAGGTTTTCAACAGCTGTGGGATAACATTTGTAATAGACCCGCTGTGGAGGTTATTAATTACCTTTTATATACCACATGCACCCCGTTGTTGGAGTGGAACAGCGTTGTCCGTTGTTGGAGTGGAACACCGTTGTCCGTTGTTGGAGTGGAACACCGTTGTCCGTTGTTGGAGTGGAACACCGTTGTTGGAGTGGAACACCGTTGTCCGTTGTTGGAGTGGAACACCGTTGTCCGTTGTTGGAGTGGAACACCGTTGTCCGTTGTTGGAGTGGAACACCGTTGTCCGTTGTTGGAGTGGAACACCGTTGTCCGTTGTTGGAGTGGAACACCGTTGTCCGTTGTTGGAGTGGAACAGCGTTGTCCGTTGTTGGAGTGGAACACCGTTGTCCGTTGTTGGAGTGGAACACCGTTGTTGGAGTGGAACACCGTTGTTGGAGTGGAACACCGTTGTTGGAGTGGAACACCGTTGTCCGTTGTTGGAGTGGAACTCCGTTGTCCGTTGTTGGAGTGGAACACCGTTGTCCGTTGTTGGAGTGGAACACCGTTGTCCGTTGTTGGAGTGGAACACCGTTGTCCGTTGTTGGAGTGAAACACCGTTGTTGGAGTGGAACACCGTTGTTGGAGTGGAACACCGTTGTTGGAGTGGAACACCGTTGTCCGTTGTTGGAGTGAAACACCGTTGTCCGTTGTTGGAGTGGAACACCGTTGTCCGTTGTTGGAGTGGAACACCGTTGTCCGTTGTTGGAGTGGAACACCGTTGTCCGTTGTTGGAGTGGAACACCGTTGTCCGTTGTTGGAGTGGAACACCGTTGTCCGTTGTTGGACCAGCACCCATCTCCTTTATGGACCAGCACCCATCTCCTTTATGGACCATCCCCACATCTCATTTATATACCAGCCCCCATCTCCTTTATGGACCAGCCTACCCCCATCTCCTTTATGTACCAGTCCCCCATCTCCTTTATGTACCAGCCCCCATCTCCTTTATGGACCAGCCCCCCATCTCCTTTATGGACCAGCCCCCCCATCTCCTTTATGGACCAGCCCCCCATCTCCTTTATGGACCAGCCCCCCATCTCCTTTATGTACCAGCCCCCCCATCTCCTTTATGGACCAGCCCCCCTTCTCCTTTATGACCAGCCCCCATCTCCTTTATGGACCAGCCCCCCATCTCCTTAATGGACCATCCTGCATCTCCTTTATGGACCAGCCCCCATCTCCTTTATGGACCAGCCCCCCATCTCCTTAATTGACCAGCCCCCATCTCCTTTATGGACCAGCCCCCATCTCCTTTATGGACCAGCCCCCCATCTCCTTTATGTACCAGCCCCCATCTCCTTTATGGACCAGCCCCCCATCTCCTTAATGGACCAGCCCCCCATCTCCTTTATGGACCGGCCCCACATCTCCTTTATGGACCAGCCCCCCCATCTCCTTAATGGACCAGCCCCCCATATCCTTTATGGACCAGCCCCCATCTCCTTTATGTACCAGCCCCCATCTCCTTTATGTACCAGCCCCCCATCTCCTTTAATCACCAGCCCCCATCTCCTTTATGCACCAGCCCCCATCTCCTTTATGGACCAGCCCCCACCTCCTTTATGGACAAGCCCCCATCTCCTTTATGTACCAGCCCCCCATCTCCTTTAATCACCAGCCCCCATCTCCTTTATGCACCAGCCCCAATCTCCTTTATGGACCAGCCCCCACCTCCTTTATGGACAAGCCCCCATCTCCTTTATGTACCAGCCCCCCATCTCCTTTATGGAACAGCCCCCCATCTCCTTTATGGACCAGCCCCCATCTCCTTTATGGACCCCCCCCCCCCATCTCCTTTATGTACTAGCCCCCATCTCCTTTATATACCAGCCCCCCCCCCATCTCCTTTATGTACCAGCCCCCCATCTCCTTTATGTACTAGCCCCCATCTCCTTTATATACCAGCCCCCCCCTACCATCTCCTTGATGTACCATCCCCCATCTCCTTTATATACCAGCCCCCATCTCCTTTATATACCAGCCCCCCCCCCCCCCCATCTCCTTTATGTACCAGCCCCCATCTCCTTTATACACCAGCCCCCCCCCCCCCCCATCTCCTTTATGTACCAGCCCCCATCTCCTTTATGTACCAGCCCCCATCTCCTTTATATACCAGCCCCCATCTCCTTTATATACCAGCCCCCATCTCCTTTATTTACCAGCCCCCATCTCCTTTATGTATCAGCCCCCATCTCCTTTATGTACCAGCCCCCATCTCCTTTATGTACCAGCCCCCATCTCCTTTATATACCAGCCCCCATCTCCTTTATATACCAGCCCCCATCTCCTTTATGTACCAGCCCCCATCTCCTTTATGGACCAGCCCCCATCTCCTTTATGGACCAGCCCCCCATCTCCTTAATTGACCAGCCCCCATCTCCTTTATGGACCAGCCCCCATCTCCTTTATGGACCAGCCCCCCATCTCCTTTATGTACCAGCCCCCATCTCCTTTATGGACCAGCCCCCCATCTCCTTAATGGACCAGCCCCCCATCTCCTTTATGGACCGGCCCCACATCTCCTTTATGGACCAGCCCCCCATCTCCTTAATGGACCAGCCCCCCATATCCTTTATGGACCAGCCCCCATCTCCTTTATGTACCAGCCCCCATCTCCTTTATGTACCAGCCCTCATCTCCTTTATGGACCAGCCCCCACCTCCTTTATGGACCAGCACCCCATCTCCTTTATATACCAGCCCCCATCTCCTTTATGGACCAGCCCCCATCTCCTTTATGGACCAGCCCCCATCTCCTTTATGTACCAGCCCCCATCTCCTTTATGTACCAGCCCCCATCTCCTTTATGTACCAGCCCCCCATCTCCTTTAATCACCAGCCCCCATCTCCTTTATGCACCAGCCCCCATCTCCTTTATGGACCAGCCCCCACCTCCTTTATGGACAAGCCCCCATCTCCTTTATGTACCAGCCCCCCATCTCCTTTATGGAACAGCCCCCCATCTCCTTTATGGACCAGCCCCCATCTCCTTTATGGACCCCCCCCCCCCATCTCCTTTATGTACTAGCCCCCATCTCCTTTATATACCAGCCCCCCCCCATCTCCTTTATGTACCAGCCCCCCATCTCCTTTATGTACTAGCCCCCATCTCCTTTATATACCAGCCCCCCCCTACCATCTCCTTGATGTACCATCCCCCATCTCCTTTATATACCAGCCCCCATCTCCTTTATATACCAGCCCCCCCCCCCCCATCTCCTTTATGTACCAGCCCCCATCTCCTTTATACACCAGCCCCCCCCCCCCCCCATCTCCTTTATGTACCAGCCCCCATCTCCTTTATGTACCAGCCCCCATCTCCTTTATATACCAGCCCCCATCTCCTTTATATACCAGCCCCCATCTCCTTTATTTACCAGCCCCCATCTCCTTTATGTATCAGCCCCCATCTCCTTTATGTACCAGCCCCCATCTCCTTTATGTACCAGCCCCCATCTCCTTTATATACCAGCCCCCATCTCCTTTATATACCAGCCCCCATCTCCTTTATGTACCAGCCCCCATCTCCTTTATGGACCAGCCCCCATCTCCTTTATGAACCAGCCCCCATCATCCCCCATCGAGTCCTTAAAGGGTTTTCCTCTAACCCAATCAAACCGTCATTACCCATACTCCTCGGAGCTGCGGCCATCCCCCCAGGTGTGTGAGTTATTTCCCAGGATTGTGCTCCTTGAGGGGTCACTCCCTATATCCAATCACTGTTCAGTCCTGATTAAAATATTCTGGAGTCCTAAATTGCTCCACCTCAAGACCTGAAAGCAGATTGATCTTTGCTTCAGATTCATCATCCGGTTTCGTCTTCCTTTGGCCAGGGCCCACAGGACTGTAGCAGTGCACTACTGTAAAATAGGGGATAGGGTGCCATTTGGGACAGAACTCCAATCTTACTGACAACGGGGGCCAAACACCTTTCATTGACCAACTAGGGGGGAGTGTGGCCTGGTGGGAGTGGAGAGAGAGGGAAGAGGAGGGAGGAAATGAATCCTGCATTTCACGAGAAAAACAAATAGTGTTCGATGAAGGAGTCTCCACTAGAGAGATAAAGGAGTTTGGTTGTGTCTCCACTAGAGAGATAAAGGAGTTTGGTTGTGTCTCCACTAGAGAGATAAATGAGTTTGGTTGAGTCTCCACTAGAGAGATAAATGAGTTTGGTTGTGTCTCCACTAGAGAGATAAAGGAGTTTGGATGTGTCTCCACTAGAGAGATAAAGGAGTTTGATTGTGTCTCCACTAGAGAGATAAATGAGTTTGGTTGTGTCTCCACTAGAGAGATAAAGGAGCTTGGTTGTGTCTCCACTGGAGAGATAAATGAGTTTGGTTGTGTCTCCACTGGAGAGATAAAGGAGTTTGGTTGTTGAGAGATAAAGGAGTTTGGTTGTGTCTCCACTAGAGAGATAAAGGAGTTTGGTTGTGTCTCCACTAGAGAGATAAAGGAGTTTGGTTGTTGAAAGATAAAGGAGTTTGGTTGTTGATAGATGAAGGCCCAGTGTGTGTGTGTGTGTGTGTGTGTGTGTGTGTGTGTGCGCGTGCGTGCGTGTGTGTGTGCGTGCGTGCGTGTGTGCGTGCGTGCGTGTGTGTGTGCGTGCGTGCGTGTGTGCGTGCGTGTGTGTATATCCGCTTGTGTGTGTGGGGGGATAATGATTTTCAGAATTTCCCATGGTGTTGTTGGAAGGCAACAGCAGTCAGCCTAGGCAGAGTTATCAGGTTTGATTACGTACACGATTTTATTCAATCATCGCATCGCTCCACGTCTGACATTTGGTCAATAGTGCAATCTTCTAGTGATCAGAATACGCCAGACAGACCCCCTGAACTGAATTCCATTACTTTGGCTCTCAATGGATGTGTCTAAAACAAGATGTCTACTGATTAACACCAACAGAACGGCCATGTTTCTCTGGATGTGTCTAAAACAAGATGTCTACCCAGAAACACCAACAGAACGGCCATGTTTCTCTGGATGTGTCTAAAACAAGATGTCTACCCAGAAACACCAACAGAACCGCCATGTTTCTCTGGATGTGTCTAAAACAAGATGGCTACCCAGAAACACCAACAGAATGACCATGTTTCTCTGGATGTGTCTAAAACAAGATGTCTACCCAGAAACACCAACAGAACGACCATGTTTCTCTGGATGTGTCTAAAACAAGATGTCTACCCAGAAACACCAACAGAACGGCCATGTTTCTCTGGATGTGTCTAAAACAAGATGTCTACCCAGAAACACCAACAGAACGGCCATGTTTCTCTGGATGTGTCTAAAACAAGATGTCTACCCAGAAACACCAACAGAACGACGATGTTTCTCTGGATGTGTCTAAAACAAGATGTCTACTGATTAACACCAACAGAACGGCCATGTTTCTCTGGATGTGTCTAAAACAAGATGTCTACTGATTAACACCAACAGAACGGCCATGTTTCTCTGGATGTGTCTAAAACAAGATGTCTACCCAGAAACACCAACAGAACGACCATGTTTCTCTGGATGTGTCTAAAACAAGATGTCTACCCAGAAACACCAACAGAACGGCCATGTTTCTCTGGATGTGTCTAAAACAAGATGTCTACCCAGAAACACCAACAGAACGACCATGTTTCTCTGGATGTGTCTAAAACAAGATGTCTACCCAGAAACACCAACAGAATGGCCATGCTTCTCTGGAGGTGTCTAAAACAAGATGTCTACCAAGAAACACCAACAGAACCGCCATGTTTCTCTGGATGTGTCTAAAACAAGATGGCTACCCAGAAACACCAACAGAATGGCCATGTTTCTCTGGATGTGTCTAAAACAAGATGTCTACCCAGAAACACCAACAGAATGGCCATGTTTCTCTGGATGTGTCTAAAACAAGATGTCTACTGATTAACACCAACAGAACGGCCATGTTTCTCTGGATGTGTCTAAAACAAGATGTCTACCCAGAAACACCAACAGAATGGCCATGTTTCTCTGGAGGTGTCTAAAACAAGATGTCTACCCAGAAACACCAACAGAATGGCCATGTTTCTCTGGAGGTGTCTAAAACAAGATGTCTACCCAGAAACACCAACAGAATGGCCATGTTTCTCTGGAGGTGTCTAAAACAAGATGTCTACCCAGAAACACCAACAGAATGACCATGTTTCTCTGGAGGTGTCTAAAACAAGATGTCTACCCAGAAACACCAACAGAATGGCCATGTTTCTCTGGATGTGTCTAAAACAAGATGTCTACTGATTAACACCAACAGAATGGCCATGTTTCTCTGGATGTGTCTAAAACAAGATGTCTACCCAGAAACACCAACAGAACGGCCGTGTTTCTCTGGATGTGTCTAAAACAAGATGTCTACTGATTAACACCAACAGAACGGCCATGTTCCTCTGGATGTGTCTAAAACAAGATGTCTACTGATTAACACCAACAGAACGGCCATGTTTCTCTGGATGTGTCTAAAACAAGATGTCTACTGATTAACACCAACAGAACGGCCATGTTTCTCTGGATGTGTCTAAAACAAGATGTCTACTGATTAACACCAACAGAACGGCCATGTTTCTCTGGATGTGTCTAAAACAAGATGTCTACCCAGAAACACCAACAGAACGGCCATCTTTCTCTGGATGTGTCTAAAACAAGATGTCTACTGATTAACACCAACAGAACGGCCATGTTTCTCTGGATGTGTCTAAAACAAGATGTCTACCCAGAAACACCAACAGAACGGCCATGTTTCTCTGGAGGTGTCTAAAACAAGATGTCTACCCAGAAACACCAACAGAATGACCATGTTTCTCTGGATGTGTCTAAAACAAGATGTCTACCCAGAAACACCAACAGAACGGCCATGTTTCTCTGGAGGTGTCTAAAACAAGATGTCTACCCAGAAACACCAACAGAACGGCCATGTTTCTCTGGAGGTGTCTAAAACAAGATGTCTACCCAGAAACACCAACAGAACGACCATGTTTCTCTGGAGGTGTCTAAAACAAGATGTCTACCCAGAAACACCAACAAAACGGCCATGTTTCTCTGGATGTGTCTAAAACAAGATGTCTACCCAGAAACACCAACAGAACGGCCATGTTCCTCTGGATGTGTCTAAAACAAGATGTCTACCCAGAAACACCAACAGAACGGCCATGTTTCTCTGGATGTGTCTAAAACAAGATGTCTACCCAGAAACACCAACAGAACGGCCATGTTTCTCTGGATGTGTCTAAAACAAGATGTCTACCCAGAAACACCAACAGAACGGCCATGTTTCTCTGGATGTGTCTAAAACAAGACGTCTACCCAGAAACACCAACAGAACGGCCATGTTTCTCTGGATGTGTCTAAAACAAGATGTCTACCCAGAAACACCAACAGAACGGCCATGTTTCTCTGGATGTGTCTAAAACAAGACGTCTACCCAGAAACACCAACAGAACGGCCATGTTTCTCTGGATGTGTCTAAAACAAGACGTCTACCCAGAAACACCAACAGAACGGCCATGTTTCTCTGGATGTGTCTAAAACAAGATGTCTACCCAGAAACACCAACAGAACGACCATGTTTCTCTGGATGTGTCTAAAACAAGATGTCTACCCAGAAACACCAACAGAACGGCCATGTTTCTCTGGATGTGTCTAAAACAAGATGTCTACTGATTAACACCAACAGAACGGCCATGTTTCTCTGGAGGTGTCTAAAACAAGATGTCTACCCAGAAACACCAACAGAACGGCCATGTTTCTCTGGAGGTGTCTAAAACAAGATGTCTACCCAGAAACACCAACAGAACGGCCATGTTTCTCTGGATGTGTCTAAAACAAGATGTCTACTGATTAACACCAACAGAACGGCCATGTTTCTCTGGAGGTGTCTAAAACAAGATGTCTACCCAGAAACACCAACAGAACGGCCATGTTTCTCTGGATGTGTCTAAAACAAGATGTCTACCCAGAAACACCAACAGAACGGCCATGTTTCTCTGGAGGTGTCTAAAACAAGATGTCTACCCAGAAACACCAACAGAACCGCCATGTTTCTTTACTTTTTTAAATTCAGTTATTTAAAAGAAAGACATATCTTAACATTATTCTAATATATGTAGTTAATACTGTACACATTCAGGTCATTTTGTTGTCCATATCAAGGAGTCAACAAGATGGTTCTTTATGTTGTCCGTATCAAGGAGTCAACAAGATGGTTCTTTATGTTGTCCGTATCAAGGAGTCAACAAGATGGTTCATTATGTTGTCCGTATCAAGGAGTCAACAAGATGGTTCTTTATGTTGTCCATATCAAGGAGTCAACAAGATGGTTCATTATGTTGTGAGTATCAAGGAGTCAACAAGATGGTTCTTTATGTTGTCCATATCAAGGAGTCAACAAGATGGTTCTTTATGTTGTGAGGATCAAGGAGTCAACAAGATGGTTCTTTATGTTGTCCATATCAAGGAGTCAACAAGATGGTTCTTTATGTTGTCCATATCAAGGAGTCAACAAGATGGTTCTTTATGTTGTCCGTATCAAGGAGTCAACAAGATGGTTCTTTATGTTGTCCATATCAAGGAGTCAACAAGATGGTTCTTTATGTTGTGAGTATCAAGGAGTCAACAAGATGGTTCTTTATGTTGTCCATATCAAGGAGTCAACAAGATGGTTCTTTATGTTGTGAGTATCAAGGAGTCAACAAGATGGTTCTTTATGTTGTCCATATCAAGGAGTCAACAAGATGGTTCTTTATGTTGTCCATATCAAGGAGTCAACAAGATGGTTCTTTATGTTGTCCATATCAAGGAGTCAACAAGATGGTTCTTTATGTTGTCCATATCAAGGAGTAAACAAGATGGTTCATTATGTTGTGAGTATCAAGGAGTCAACAAGATGGTTCTTTATGTTGTCCATATCAAGGAGTCAACAAGATGGTTCTTTATGTTGTCCATATCAAGGAGTCAACAAGATGGTTCTTTATGTTGTCCGTATCAAGGAGTCAACAAGATGGTTCATTATGTTGTGAGTATCAAGGAGTCAACAAGATGGTTCTTTATGTTGTCCATATCAAGGAGTCAACAAGATGGTTCTTTATGTTGTCCGTATCAAGGAGTCAACAAGATGGTTCTTTATGTTGTCCGTATCAAGGAGTCAACAAGATGGTTCTTTATGTTGTCCATATCAAGGAGTCAACAAGATGATTCTTTATGTTGTCCATATCAAGGAGTCAACAAGATGGTTCTTTATGTTGTCCGTATCAAGGAGTCAACAAGATGGTTCTTTATGTTGTCCGTATCAAGGAGTCAACAAGATGGTTCTTTATGTTGTCCGTATCAAGGAGTCAACAAGATGGTTCATTATGTTGTCCGTATCAAGGAGTCAACAAGATGGTTCTTTATGTTGTCCATATCAAGGAGTCAACAAGATGGTTCATTATGTTGTCCGTATCAAGGAGTCAACAAGATGGTTCTTTATGTTGTCCATATCAAGGAGTCAACAAGATGGTTCTTTATGTTGTCCGTATCAAGGAGTCAACAAGATGGTTCTTTATGTTGTCCATATCAAGGAGTCAACAAGATGGTTCTTTATGTTGTCCATATCAAGGAGTCAACAAGATGGTTCTTTATGTTGTCCGTATCAAGGAGTCAACAAGATGGTTCTTTATGTTGTCCGTATCAAGGAGTCAACAAGATGGTTCATTATGTTGTGAGTATCAAGGAGTCAACAAGATGGTTCTTTATGTTGTCCGTATCAAGGAGTCAACAAGATGGTTCTTTATGTTGTCCGTATCAAGGAGTCAACAAGATGGTTCTTTATGTTGTCCGTATCAAGGAGTCAACAAGATGGTTCTTTATGTTGTCCATATCAAGGAGTCAACAAGATGGTTCTTTATGTTGTCCGTATCAAGGAGTCAACAAGATGGTTCTTTATGTTGTCCGTATCAAGGAGTCAACAAGATGGTTCATTATGTTGTCCATATCAAGGAGTCAACAAGATGGTTCTTTATGTTGTCCGTATCAAGGAGTCAACAAGATGGTTCTTTATGTTGTCCATATCAAGGAGTCAACAAGATGGTTCTTTATGTTGTCCATATCAAGGAGTCAACAAGATGGTTCTTTATGTTGTCCGTATCAAGGAGTCAACAAGATGGTTCTTTATGTTGTCCATATCAAGCAGTCAACAAGATGGTTCTTTATGTTGTCCATATCAAGCAGTCAACAAGATGGTTCTTTATGTTGTCCGTATCAAGGAGTCAACAAGATGGTTCTTTATGTTGTCCGTATCAAGGAGTCAACAAGATGGTTCATTTTGTTGTCCATATCAAGGAGTCAACAAGATGGTTCTTTATGTTGTCCATATCAAGGAGTCAACAAGATGGTTCTTTATGTTGTCCGTATCAAGGAGTCAACAAGATGGTTCTTTATGTTGTCCGTATCAAGGAGCCAACAAGATGGTTCTTTACGTTGTGAGTATCAAGGAGCTAACAAGATGGTTCATTATGTTGTGAGTATCAAGGAGTCAACAAGATGGTTCTTTATGTTGTCCGTATCAAGGAGTCAACAAGATGGTTCATTATGTTGTCCATATCAAGGAGTCAACAAGATGGTTCTTTATGTTGTCCGTATCAAGGAGTCAACAAGATGGTTCTTTATGTTGTCCATATCAAGGAGTCAACAAGATGGTTCTTTATGTTGTCCATATCAAGGAGTCAACAAGATGGTTCTTTATGTTGTCCGTATCAAGGAGTCAACAAGATGGTTCTTTATGTTGTCCATATCAAGGAGTCAACAAGATGGTTCTTTATGTTGTCCATATCAAGGAGTCAACAAGATGGTTCTTTATGTTGTCCGTATCAAGGAGTCAACAAGATGGTTCTTTATGTTGTCCATATCAAGGAGTCAACAAGATGGT
>NW_027258124.1:2500-35000 GCF_045791955.1 Oncorhynchus clarkii lewisi | reverse complement strand
CACCCTCATAGATATCATCCTAACCAACTTCCCCTCTAAATACACCTCTGCTGTCTTCAACCAAGATCTCAGCGATCACTGCCTCATTGCCTGCATCCGTAATGGGTCAGCGGTCAAACGACCTCCTCTCATCACTGTAAAACGCTCCCTGAAACACTTCAGCGAGCAGGCCTTTCTAATCGACCTGGCCGGGGTATCCTGGAAGGATATTGACCTCATCCCGCCAGTAGAGGATGCCTGGATATTTTTTAAAAATGCCTTCCTAACCATCTTAAATAAACATGCCCCATTCAAGAAATTTAGAACCAGGAACAGATATATCCCTTGGTTCTCCCCAGACCTGACTGCCCTTAACCAACACAAAAACATCCTATGGCGTTCTGCATTAGCATCGAACAGCCCCCGTGATATGCAGCTGTTCAGGGAAGCTAGAAACCATTATACACAGGCAGTTAGAAAAGCCAAGGCTAGCTTTTTCAAGCAGAAATTTGCTTCTTGCAACACTAACTCAAAAAAGTTCTGGGACACTGTAAAGTCCATGGAGAATAAGAACACCTCCTCCCAGCTGCCCACTGCACTGAAGATAGGAAACACTGTCACCACTGATAAATCCACCATAATTGAAAATTTCAATAAGCATTTTTCTACTGCTGGCCATGCTTTCCACCTGGCTACTCCTACCCCTGTCAACAGCACTGCACCCCCAACAGCAACTCGCCCAAGCCTTCCCCATTTCTCCTTCTCCCAAATCCATTCAGCTGATGTTCTGAAAGAGCTGCAAAATCTGGACCCCTACAAATCAGCCGGGCTAGACAATCTGGACCCTTTCTTTCTAAAATTATCTGCCGAAATTGTTGCCACCCCTATTACTAGCCTGTTCAACCTCTCTTTCGTGTCGTCTGAGATTCCCAAAGATTGGAAAGCAGCTGCGGTCATCCCCCTCTTCAAAGGGGGGGACACTCTTGACCCAAACTGCTACAGACCTATATCTATCCTACCATACCTTAAGGAAACATTTCGACATTTCGTGTATGATCAGTGAGAAAGTCCATATTGCAAATGTACGGTCCCTTACTAGACGTCCGAAATCGTTTGTAAAATTCGCGGTCGGCGTCGGGCCGTGCGGTAGGGCCAGACCTACCGGGAAGTCATCAAATGAACTTTGTCGGACATTCGGTTTCCGTTTTATAAAATAAACAAGTTTTTGACCGTTTTTCCGCTATCCCGGAATTTCCCACAAGAGGGCATACGGAATCATATGGCAATTTGGCAAAACATCACGAATCACGACGGGGCCTTATCTCGAAAACGGAAAATATTTCGAAGCCGAAACTTGGTGAGCGTAGGTTTGGCATAATGGGCAGTTGGCCCCGAACAAGATGGCGTCTAGGCCTCGACGGTTTTTGAGTTATGGCCGTTTTTATGGGATTAAAGGTCCTAAATGGAAATAGAGAATTTTTTTTTCCACTTCAGGTCAAAGTCAAGGAGCCTCCGGTGTCAATAAAAAAAGAACCAGCCATTTATCTATCGTCATTTAAGAGAAACGGAACAATGACAACTTGGCGATGGTCACAAATAGGCGTTTTTTTTTTTCAACGGTTACAGATCCAGTTGCAGGGTGTTCATACGAATATTTTTAAAGTGTGCTGCGGAGCTCTGCGAGATTTCTGTGATTTTCTATGATTTTCTGAAATAACAAACACATACTAAACCCTCCGTAAATAACTCAGTTCTTAACGTAAAGACTTAAAACTCAGGATTCTGTAAAAGCATACCCCAATGAGGATATATGGTGAATTATAGCTTCCTGTGCCAACCGGAAGTGCCTTAAATGGTGTCTCAGGGGCTGTTTCGAAGGGTTAAAAAAGTCAGATCTGTCCAAAACCGTGTGGCATTAACCCTTAAGAGTAAAACAGTGTTTTTTGATCTCACAGATTACAGTGTCATCTCTCCCCATAGGAATACATTGCCTGCACCCCTAATTTCAACCTGAAGTCTATATGGGTTATGAATGCCGTATGAACCTGTCTTCGGTACCAGTCCATCAGGCCACTATGAGGTCTACCTGTGTTGATTCTGAGCTTCCTGGACCAACCGGAAGTGGTTAAAATGCCCCTAAAAGTGTTTACACATACCCTGCCTGCAGTTTGACAGACATAGTGCATTCAACCCTGTGTAAATCAGTCAGTTCTTAACGTAAGGACTTAAAACTCAGGATTCTGTAACAGCATACCCCAATGGGGATATGTGTTTATTTATAGCTTCCTGTGCCAACCGGAAGTGCCATAACTGGTGTCTCAGGGGCTGTTTCGAGGGGTTAAAAAAGTCTGATCTTTCCAAAACTTCATATGTGTGATTAGGCAACCCCCATGAACTGTAAATTAGTCATTTTTCCCAAAAAAAATCAAAGGAAAAAAAAATCACACTAAAACACACCTTGGATGGAGGGACGTATTGGGGTGCGTAGAGACAGACAGTGGCTGCAATAGTTAGCTTTGTTGGAGCTAAAAAAGAACCGTCAGACCTAGAGTTCCGAAACTTTAGAAACCTGTTCTAGACCTCCGGTCGATGGTGCGTGGTGAGTTACGTGGCTCTAGACGGTTCTCGGACCGAGAAACAGCCTCGTACATTTGCAATACCTTCAATTCATTTTGACCATTACGAAAATGACGACGTTTAGAAAAGTCTCAGAGACGCAAGGCTAGGTGCATTGAAACCGGCTCGGCCCATAGAGACAGACCCCAACGTTTCTGTCCGATAGCTCGTTCAAGGACCCCGTAGCAAGGCATGGAAAAAAGTGGATTTTCAGCACCAATTAGGGTTTTTCTCGGACACCAAATGACCTATCGATCCGAAACTCGGGATTCGGGGTCGCCTCACATAGGACTTCACATAATGTCCGAACTGGACCCGCAGCTAGAACGTAACTATGTGTTTTACCTTTTTATTATGTTTTAAACTAAAGGCGCTGTGAATTATGGGACTGCTCTGACATATGTGATAGTTGGCTTCTAAATGAGTAGTAAAAAGTGGGTTTGGTGTCATAATGACATCTAATTGACTGATGGACACTGACTTGCTAGTTGACTTTTGTGCATTTGCAATATGTTTAAACGGAGAGGGACCATCACCAAAATTTCAGTCTGAAATCAACACAAAAAATGGCATCACCATAGTCTCCAGACTGTGCCGAGTTCAACGAGCTATCCCGCTTGGCCGTAGCTCGCTCGGTCTAAGCGCAACGACCATTAGAAAAGTAGGCCCAAAATGAAGCCTGCCCCACAATGTCATTTGCTTTTGAGTGACAGTGAGAGAACCGTTTAGGTGAGAAGAAAAATTCCACCACATGAATGTTCCTAAGGTCCTCCCGATCCGTGAAAGCCTAACCTTGACCGTGTGGCATTAACCCTTAAGAGTAAAACAGTGTTTTTTGATCTCACAGATTACAGTGTCATCTCTCCCCATAGGAATACATTGCCTGCACCCCTAATTTCAACCTGAAGTCTATATGGGTTATGAATGCCGTATGAACCTGTCTTCGGTACCAGTCCATCAGGCCACTATGAGGTCTACCTGTGTTGATTCTGAGCTTCCTGGACCAACCGGAAGTGGTTAAAATGCCCCTAAAAGTGTTTACACATACCCTGCCTGCAGTTTGACAGACATAGTGCATTCAACCCTGTGTAAATCAGTCAGTTCTTAACGTAAGGACTTAAAACTCAGGATTCTGTAACACCATACCCCAATGAGGATATGTGGTGATTTATAGCTTCCTGTGCCAACCGGAAGTGCCATAATTGGTGTCTCAGGGGCTGTTTCAAAGGGTTAAAAAAGTCTGATCTGTCCAAAACTTCATATATGTGATTAGGCAACCCCCATGAACTGTAAATCAGTCATTTTTCCCCAAAAAATTCAAAGGAAAAAAAAATCACACTAAAACACAACTTGAATGGAGGGACGTATTGGGGTGCGTAGAGACAGACAGTGGCTGCAATAGTTAGCTTTGTTCGAGCTAAAAAAGAACCGTCAGACCTAGAGTTCCGAAACTTTAGAAACCTGTTCTAGACCTCCGGTCGATGGTGCGTGGTGAGTTACGTGGCTCTAGACGGTTCTCGGACCGAGAAACAGCCTCGTACATTTGCAATACCTTCAATTCATTTTGACCATCACGAAAATGACGACGTTTAGAAAAGTCTCAGAGACGCAAGGCTAGGTGCATTGAAACCGGCTCGGCCCATAGAGACGGACCCCGACGTTTCTGTCCGATAGCTCGTTCAAGGACCCCGTAGCAAGTCATGGAAAATAGTGGATTTTCAGCACCAATTAGGGTTTTTCTCGGACACCAAATGACCTATCGAGCCGAAACTTGGGATTCGGGGTCGCCTCAGCTAGGCCAACACATAACTTAAGAAATGGACCCGCAGCTAGAACGTAACTACGTGTTTTATGGTTTTTTTATGGTTTGAACCCAAGGCGTTGTGAATTTTGGGCCAGCTCTGAAGTATGTAATAGTTGGCTACTAAACGAGTTGGAAAAAGTGGGTTTGGTGTCAGTTTGTATCAGTTTGGTGTCAGAATGATATCTAATTGACTGATGGACTCTTGTCCACTTGACTCTTGTACATTTGCAATATGTTTAAACAGTGAGGTACCATCACCAAAAGCGACATTCTGAAATCAACCCTAACGAGCGATTGAGATGAACCAGAATCACTGCAAAGCCATCCCGAGTTCATCGGGCCAGTCAATTTCACATTCCTGCAGGATTTTTATAGCATGACCAATTCGTGATGGTACCTGCCCATTGAAACATATTGCAAATGCACAGTGACTTTGAAAAAGTAAGGAAACATAAACAAAAAAAATCCACAATTTTTATTTTTGGGTGACCAGTTGCACGTGCATTTGCAATATGATTCTATAGTGAAAAAACATCACCAAAAGCGACATTCTGAAATCAACCCAAACGAGCCATTGAGATGACCCAGAATCACTGCAAAGCCATCCCGAGTTCATCGGGCTAGTCAATTTCACATTCCTGCAGGATTTTTATAGCATGACCAATTCGTGATGGTACCTGCCCATTAAAACATATTGCAAATGTACAGTGACTTTGAAAAAGTAAGGAAACATAAACAACATTTTTTTATTTTTGGGTGACCAGTTGCACGTGCATTTGCAATATGATTCTATAGTGAAAAAACATATTGCAAATGCACAGTGACTTTGAAAAAGTAAGGAAAAATAAACAAAAAAAATCTAAATTTTTTTGGGGGGGATGACCAGTTGCACGTGCATTTGCAATATGATTCTATAGTGAAAAAACATATTGCAAATGCACAGTGACTTTGAAAAAGTAAGGAAACATAAACAAAAAAAATCCCAAATTTTTTTTGGGGGGTGACCAGTTGTACGTGCATTTGCAATATGATTCTATAGTGAAAAAACATATTGCAAATGCACAGTGACTTTGAAAAAGTAAGGAAACATAAACAAAAAAAATCAAAACATTTTTTTTTTGGGTGACCAGTTGCACGTGCATTTGCAATATGATTCTATAGTGAAAAAACATCACCAAAAGCGACATTCTGAAATCAACCCAAACGAGCCATTGAGATGACCCAGAATCACTGCAAAGCCATCCCGAGTTCATCGGGCTAGTCAATTTCACATTCCTGCAGGATTTTTATAGCATGACCAATTCGTGATGGTACCTGCCCATTAAAACATATTGCAAATGTACAGTGACTTTGAAAAAGTAAGGAAACATAAACAACATTTTTTTATTTTTGGGTGACCAGTTGCACGTGCATTTGCAATATGATTCTATAGTGAAAAAACATATTGCAAATGCACAGTGACTTTGAAAAAGTAAGGAAAAATAAACAAAAAAAATCTAATTTTTTTTGGGGGGGATGACCAGTTGCACGTGCATTTGCAATATGATTCTATAGTGAAAAAACATATTGCAAATGCACAGTGACTTTGAAAAAGTAAGGAAACATAAACAAAAAAAATCCCAAATTTTTTTGGGGGGGTGACCAGTTGTACGTGCATTTGCAATATGATTCTATAGTGAAAAAACATATTGCAAATGCACAGTGACTTTGAAAAAGTAAGGAAACATAAACAAAAAAAATCAAAACATTTTTTTTTTGGGTGACCAGTTGCACGTGCATTTGCAATATGATTCTATAGTGAAAAAACATCACCAAAAGCGACATTCTGAAATCAACCCAAACGAGCCATTGAGATGACCCAGAATCACTGCAAAGCCATCCCGAGTTCATCGGGGTAGTCAATTTCACATTCCTGCAGGATTTTTATAGCATGACAAATTCGTGATGGTACCTGCCCATTGAAACATATTGCAAATGCACAGTGACTTTGAAAAAGTAAGGAAACATAGAATCAAATTATTTTTTTTTGGGTTACCAGTTGCACATTTCAGATCACCAGTTGCACATTTCAGATCACCAGTTGCACATTTCAGATCACCAGTTGCACGGAGGAAAATCGTTACTTTTGACTTTGACTTTTGACTTCCTATGACATCATATTGCAAATGGACAAAACATATGCCTTATGCACAAGTAAAGCAAAAACAAATTATGATAATACAAGTTGACAAAGGTATAGTTTGAGCAAAGTATAGTTTGAATTTTGAGCATGACAAATTCGTGATGGTAAAACATATTGCAAATGCACAGTGACTTTGAAAAAGTAAGGAAACATAAACAAATGGACATAATGAAATCATCATTTTTTTTTTCCGGTTACCAGTTGCACGCGCATTTGCAATATGATTCTATAGTGAAAAAACATATTGCAAATGGACATGATGAAATCAACACAACGAGTGATGGAAATGAACAACTATCACTGCCCGGCCGTCCCGAGTTCATCAGTTCAGTCAATTTTGGCCCCCAAAAAAATTGACTTTTGACTTTGACTTTTGACTTCCTATGAAATCATATTGCAAATGGACAAATCATATTCCTTATGCACAAGTAAAAAAAATAAAATTATGATAATAACATTTTACAAAAGTATATTCATACACTTCTTACACATGATTGTCTTAAAATCGAAACAATTTCGAAAAACGGTCCAGAAAGCACTTTTTTTAGTTTTTAAAGTTTAAAAAAAAAATCAAATTTTCGACTTTTGACATCCTATTAAATCATATTGCAAATGGACAAAACATATGCCTTATGCACAAGTAAAAAAAAATAATAATAATTATGATAATAAAATACGAATAAAGTATGTTGATACAGTTCTTATACGTGTGTAATTGACACAAAATTCGAAAGAATTTTGAAAAACGGTCCAGAAAGCACTTTTTTAACCTCTTTGATCTCTAGGGGCGCTATTTCATTTTTGGATAAAAAACGTTCCCGTTTTAAGCGCGATATTTTGTCACGAAAAGATGCTCGACTATGCATATTCTTGACAGTTTTTGAAAGAAAACACTCTGAAGTTTCAGAATCTGCAAAGATATTGTCTGTAAGTGCCCCAGAACTCATTCTACAGGCGAAACCAAGATGGTGCATCAACCAGGAAATGAGCAGAATTTCTGAAGCTCTGTTTTCCATTGTCTCCTTATATGGCTGTGATTGCGCAAGGAATGAGCCTACACTTTCTGTCGTTCCCCCAAAGTGTTAGCAGCATTGTGACGTATTTGTAGGCATATCATTGGAAGATTGACCATAAGAGACTACATTTTCCAAGTGTCCGCCTGGTGTCCCTGCGTCGAAATTGGAGCGTAAAGCCAGGTGCAATTATTTTTCCATTTGAGAGCAAGGAGAAACCAGGCTTCCACGAAGGATATATCATTGAAGAGATATGTGGAAAAACACCTTGAGGATTGATTCTAAACCACGTTTGCCATGTTTCAGTCGATATTATGGAGTTAATTTGGAAAAAAGTTCGCGTTTTGAGGGCTGAATTTTCGTTTTTTTTTTTTTTTTTTTTTTTTTTTGGTAGCCAAATGTGATGTACAAAACGGAGCTATTTCTAATACACAAAGAATCTTTTTGGAAAAACGGAGCATCTGCTATCTAACTGAGAGTCTCCTCATTGAAAACATCAGAAGTTCTTCAAAGGTAAGTTATTTTATTTGAAGGCTTTACTTGTTTTTGTGATAGTTGCCTGCTAAATGCTAACGCTAATGCTAACGCTAATGCTAACGCTAATGCTAACGCTAAATGCTACGCTAGCTAGCTACTGTTACACAAATGATTGTTTTCCTATGGTTGAAAAGCATATTTTGAAAATCTGAGATGACAGTGTTGTTAACAAAAGGCTAAGCTTGAGAGCTAGCATATTTATTTCATTTCATTTGCGATTTTCATGAATAGTTAACGTTGCGTTATGGTAATGAGCTTAGGTCTATAAATAGAATCCCGGATCCGGGTTTGGTCGTCGCAACAGGTTAAGGGTGTGTGAAGTTTTTTATAAAATTTTGACATTTTTGACTTTTGACTTTTGACTTCCTATGAAATCATATTCCAAATGGAGAAAACATATGCCTTATGCACTAGTAAAAAAACAAAAAAAAATGATAATAAAGTATGACTAAAGTATGTTGATAAAGTTCTTATACATGTGTAATTGACATAAAAATTGAAAGAATTTTGAAAAACGGTCCAGAAAGCACTTTTTTAAGGATGTGTGAAGTTTTTTACCAAATTTTGACATTTTTGACTTTTGACTTTTGACTTCCTATGAAATCATATTGCAAATGTACAAAACATATGCCTTATGCGCATGTAATAAAAAAAAAAAAATTTGATATCAAAATTGAACAACAGTATATTCATACAGTTCTTACACATGTGTAATTGACAAAAAAAGCGAAAGAATTTCGAAAAAAGGCCCAGAAAGCACTTTTTTAAGGGGTGAAAAGTTTTTGAAAAAAATATCCTATTTTCAAAATTTTTCTTTTGGATGTTGACTTGGGTTGCATTTCCAATATGAAAAACCCCGGTGGAGCGCACTCGCCCCCTGTTGGATTTTTGAGGTGTTACAATTGGCAATTGCCATATGGCATTTGCCATATACTTTGCACGAATCAACGCCGCTTTGGGTGGTATTGGACATCGTGTACATGGTTTGTCCAATGCCAATATCTTGACATTCATTTTTGTACAATTCAGGGGGGTATTCCCTTACATGCCTTTCTAAGGTCTTCGAAAGCCATGTCAACAAACAGATTACCGACCATTTTGAATCTCACCATACCTTCTCTGCTATGCAATCTGGTTTCAGAGCTGGTCATGGGTGCACCTCAGCCACGCTCAAGGTCCTAAACGATATCTTAACCGCCATCGATAAGAAACATTACTGTGCAGCCGTATTCATTGATCTGGCCAAGGCTTTCGACTCTGTCAATCACCACATCCTCATCGGCAGACTCAACAGCCTTGGTTTCTCAAATGATTGCCTCGCCTGGTTCACCAACTACTTCTCTGATAGAGTTCAGTGTGTCAAATCGGAGGGTCTGTTGTCCGGACCTCTGGCAGTCTCTATGGGGGTGCCACAGGGTTCAATTCTTGGACCGACTCTCTTCTCTGTATACATCAATGAGGTCGCTCTTGCTGCTGGTGAGTCTCTGATCCACCTCTACGCAGACGACACCATTCTGTATACTTCCGGCCCTTCTTTGGACACTGTGTTAACAACCCTCCAGGCAAGCTTCAATGCCATACAACTCTCCTTCCGTGGCCTCCAATTGCTCTTAAATACAAGTAAAACTAAATGCATGCTCTTCAACCGATCGCTACCTGCACCTACCCGCCTGTCCAACATCACTACTCTGGACGGCTCTGACTTAGAATACGTGGACAACTACAAATACTTAGGTGTCTGGTTAGACTGTAAACTCTCCTTCCAGACCCATATCAAACATCTCCAATCCAAAGTTAAATCTAGAATTGGCTTCCTATTTCGCAACAAAGCATCCTTCACTCATGCTGCCAAACATATCCTTGTAAAACTGACCATCCTACCAATCCTCGACTTTGGCGATGTAATTTACAAAATAGCCTCCAATACCCTACTCAACAAATTGGATGCAGTCTATCACAGTGCAATCCGTTTTGTCACCAAAGCCCCATATACTACCCACCATTGCGACCTGTACGCTCTCGTTGGCTGGCCCTCGCTTCATACTCGTCGCCAAACCCACTGGCTCCATGTCATCTACAAGACCCTGCTAGGTAAAGTCCCCCCTTATCTCAGCTCGCTGGTCACCATAGCATCTCCCACCTGTAGCACACGCTCCAGCAGGTATATCTCTCTAGTCACCCCCAAAACCAATTCTTTCTTTGGCCGCCTCTCTTTCCAGTTCTCTGCTGCCAATGACTGGAACGAACTACAAAAATCTCTGAAACTGGAAACACTTATCTCCCTCACTAGCTTTAAGCACCAACTGTCAGAGCAGCTCACAGATTACTGCACCTGTACATAGCCCACCTATAATTTAGCCCTATCAACTACCGCTTTCCCAACTGTATTTAATTTATTTATTTATTTTGCTCCTTTGCACCCCATTATTTTTATTTCTACTTTGCACATTCTTCCATTGCAAAACTACCATTCCAGTGTTTTACTTGCTATATTGTATTTACCTTGCCACCAAGGCCTTTTTTGCCTTTACCTCCCTTCTCACCTCATTTGCTCACATTGTATATAGACTTGTTTATACTTTATTATTGACTGTATGTTTGTTTTACTCCATGTGTAACTCTGTGTTGTTGTATCTGTCGAACTGCTTTGCTTTATCTTGGCCAGGTCGCAATTGTAAATGAGAACTTGTTCTCAACTTGCCTACCTGGTTAAATAAAGGTGTTCTCAACTAGCCTACCTGGTTAAATAAAGGTGTTCTCAACTTGCCTACCTGGTTAAATAAAGGTAAAATAAATAAATAAAAAATAAATAAATAAAGATACTGTCTGAGATACAACCAGATACTGTCTGAGATACAACCAGATACTGTCTGTGATCGCAGTGTGGTAAGTGTTCATGATTTTATTTGATCACAAAACACTCGAACAACATAAACAAGAGGGAAAACCGAAACAGTTCTGTAAGGTATATAAACTATACAGAAAACAACTACCCACAAAACACAGGTGGGAAAAAAGGCTGCCTAAGTATGATTCCCAATCAGAGATAACAATAGACAGCTGTCCCTGATTGAGAACCATACCCGGCCAAAACATAGAAATAAAGAAACTAGAATGCCACTCTAGTCACACCCTGGCCTAACCAAAATAGAGAATAAAAGCCTCTCTATGGCCACTAAACTAAGGACCCTGGGATTAAACAACTTCTTCAGCAATTGGATACTGGACTTTGACGGCCCGCCCCCAGGCGATGAGGGTAGGCAACACCACACCTGCCACTGGGGTCCCTCAAGGGTGCGTGCTTAGTCCCCTCCTGTACTCCCTGTTCACCCACAACCTCTCCCTCAACGTCAGCAAGACAAAAGGAGCTGATCATGGGCTACAGGAAACGGAGGGCCGAGCACGCCACTCTTCACATTGACAGGGCTATAGTGGTGACGGTTCGAGAGCTTCAAGTTCCTCTGTGTCTACAACACTAAGGACCTTTCGTGGTCCAAACACCATCGCAGTTGTGAAGAGGGTCATGACAACGTCACTTTCATAACAGGAGGCTTGAAAATATTTGGCATGTTCCCTCAGATCCTTAAAAAGTTATACAGCTGCACAATTGAGAGCATCTTGAGTGGCTGCATCACCGCTTGGAAAAGCAACTGCTTGGCAGCCGATTGCAAGGAGCGACAGAGGGTAGTGCGTAAGGCCCAGTACATCACTGGGTCCGAGCTCCCTGCCATCCAGAACATCTATACCAGGCTGTGTCAGAGGAAGGCCCTAAAATTTCTCAAAGACTCCAGCCATCCAAGTTGCAAACTTTTGTCTGAGCTACCACACAGCAAGCGGTGCTAGAGAGCTAAGTCTGGGACCAAAATGCTTCTGAACAGCTTCTAAGGCTTCTGAACAGCTTCTAAGGCTTCTGAACAGCTTTTAAGGCTTCTGAACAGCTTCTAAGGCTTCTGAACAGCTTTTAAGGCTTCTGAACAGCTTTTAAGGCTACTGAACAGCTTCTAAGGCTTCTGAACAGCTTCTAAGGCTTCTGACAGCTTCTAGGGCTTCTGAACAGCTTTTACGGCTTCAGAACAGCTTCTAAGGCTTCTGAACAGCTTCTAATGCTTCTGAACAGCTTCTAATGCTTCTGAACAGCTTTCAAGGCTTCTGAACAGCTTTTAAGCTTCTAAGCAATGTCTGCCAAACAGTTTATTCAAACGGCTACCCGGACTTTCGGATTTCCACCGCCTGTCTACAGGTATATAATACTTTAGTCTATTTATTTGCACAAAGACTGTTATTTTATCCAACTCGTGGTTTTATGTGTGTCTCTGTTATATGATTGTCAGTGTTTTTAATGTTGTTGTTTTATTATTGTTGAACCACTGACTGCAGAAAAAAATTCTCAATTGGGACAATAAAGATAACTTGAACTACGTTGTACCCCAGTACACGGACTGACTTGGTACCGGTATATAGCCTCTTAATTGTTATTTTATTGTTACTATTTTATTTTTATCTACATGACCAAAAGTATGTGGAGACCTGCTCGGCCAACATCTCATTCCAAAATCATGGACATTAATAGGAAGTTGTGTAACGAGTGCGCCGAGAGTCGCAAAGAAATTTCAGGCAATGGGCGTTGTAATAAATAAACAAAACAATAAACACGAAACACAGACAACGCACCGACATGAAAACAGAGTCGATAACACCTGAGGAAGGAACCAAGGGGAGTGACAGATATAGGGAAGATAATCAAGGATGTGATGGAGTCCAGGTGCGCTTGACGATGGTGACAGGTGGGTGGAATAATCATCAGCCTGATGACCTAGAGGCCGGAGAGGGAGTATACGTGACAAGTTGGTCCCCCCTTTGCTGCTATAACAGCCTCCATTCTTCTGAGAAGGCTTTCCACTAGATGTTGGAACATTACTGCGGAGACATGCTTCCATTCATCCACAAGATCATTAGTGGGGTCGGACGCTGTAGTTGGGTGATTAGGCCTGGCCCAGTGCAAGCCAGTCAAGTTCTTCCACATCGATCTCGACAAACCATTTCTGTATGGATCTCGCTTTGTGCACAGGGGCATTGTCATGCTGAAACTGTTGCCACAATGTCGGAAGTGCAGAATCAACTAGAATTGTGATGTATGCTGTAGCGTTAAGATTTCCCTTCACTGGAACTAAGGGGCCCGAACCATGAAAAACAGCTCCAGACCATTATTCCTCCTCCACCAAACTTTACAGTTGGCACTATGCATTAAGCAGGTAGCGTTCTCCTGGTGTCCACCAAACCCAAATAAGTCCGCCGGACTGCCAGATGGTGAAGTGGGATTCATCACTCCAGAGAACGCGTTTCCACTGCTCTACAGTCCAATGGCGGCGAGCTTTACACCCCTCCAGCCGACACTTGGTGTTGCACATGGTGATCTTAGGCTTGTGTGCGGCTACTCGGGCCATGGAAACCCATTTTCATGAAGCTCCAGACAAACAGTTATTGTGCTGACCTTACTTCCAGAGGCGGTTTGGAACTCTGGAGTGAGTGTTGCAACCGAGGACAGACCATAAGTATAGGCTTCAGCACTCGACGTTCCCGTTCTGTGAACTTGCTGAGCGTCTGAGCCGTTGTTGCTCCTAGACATTTCCACTTCACAATAACAGCACGTACAGTTGACCCGGAACAGCTCAAGCAGGGCAGAAATTTGAAGAACTGACTTGTTGGAAAGATGGCATCCTATGACGGTGCCACGTTGAAAGTCACTGAGCTCTTCAGTAAGGCCATTCTACTGCCAATGTTTGTGTATGGAGATTGCATGGCTGTGTGCTAGATTTTATGCACCTGTCAGCAGTGGCTGAAATATGAAACATACTGCTGTATATATAGTGGATGAAGGGGTGTCCTCATACTGCTGTATATATAGTGTATGAAGGGGTGTCCTGTATATATAGAGGATGAAGGGGTGTCCTCATACTGCTGTATATATAGTGTATGAAGGGGTGTCCTCATACTGCTGTATATATAGTGGATGAAGGGGTGTCCTCATACTGCTGTATATATAGTGGATGAAGGGGTGTCCTCATACTGCTGTATATATAGTGGATGAAGGGGTGTCCTCATACTGCTGTATATATAGTGGATGAAGGGGTGTCCTCATACTGCTGTATATATAGTGAATGAAGGGGTGTCCTCATACTGCTGTATATATAGTGTATGAAGGGGTGTCCTCATACTGCTGTATATATAGTGGATGAAGGGGTGTCCTCATACTGCTGTATATATAGTGTATGAAGGGGTGTCCTCATACTGCTGTATATATAGTGTATGAAGGGGTGTCCTCATACTGCTGTATATATAGTGGACGAAGGGGTGTCCTCATACTGCTGTATATATAGAGTATGAAGGGGTGTCCTCATACTGCTGTATATATAGTGTATGAAGGGGTGTCCTCATACTGCTGTATATATAGTGGATGAAGGGGTGTCCTCATACTGCTGTATATATAGTGTATGAAGGGGTGTCCATATACTGCTGTATATATAGTGTATGAAGGGGTGTCCTCATACTGCTGTATATATAGTGGATGAAGGGGTGTCCTCATACTGCTGTATATATAGTGGATGAAGGGGTTTCCTCATACTGCTGTATATATAGTGTATGAAGGGGTGTCCTCATACTGCTGTATATATAGTGGATGAAGGGGTTTCCTCATAATGCTGTATATATAGTGGATGAAGGGGTGTCCTGTATATATAGTATATGAAGGGGTGTCCTCATACTGCTGTATATATAGTGGATGAAGGGGTGTCCTCATACTGCTGTATATATAGTGGACGAAGGGGTGTCCTCATACTGCTGTATATATAGTGGATGAAGGGGTGTCCTCATACTGCTGTATATATAGTGTATGAAGGGGTGTCCTCATACTGCTGTATATATAGTGGACGAAGTGGTGTCCTCATACTGCTGTATATATAGTGGATGAAGGGGTGTCCTCATACTGCTGTATATATAGTGGATGAAGGGGTGTCCTCATACTGCTGTATATATAGTGGATGAAGGGGTGTCCTCATACTGCCGTATATATAGTGGATGAAGGGGTGTCCATACTGCTGTATATATAGTGGATGAAGGGGTGTCCTGTATATATAGTGGATGAAGGGGTGTCCACATACTGCTGTATATATAGTGGATGAAGGGGTGTCCTGTATATATAGTGGATGAAGGGGTGTCCTCATACTGCTGTATATATAGTGGATGAAGGGGTGTCCTCATACTGCTGTATATATAGTGTATGAAGGGGTGTCCTGTATATATAGTGGATGAAGGGGTGTCCTGTATATATAGTGGATGAAGGGGTGTCCTGTATATATAGTGGATGAAGGGGTGTCCTCATACTGCTGTATATATAGTGGATGAAGGGGTGTCCTCATACTGCTGTATATATAGTGGATGAAGGGGTGTCCTCATACTGCTGTATATATAGTGTATGAAGGGGTGTCCTCATACTGCTGTATATGGGGTGTCCTCATACTGCTGTATATATAGTGGATGAAGGGGTGTCCTCATACTGCTGTATATATAGTGTATGAAGGGGTGTCCATATACTGCTGTATATATAGTGTATGAAGGGGTGTCCTCATACTGCTGTATATATAGTGGATGAAGGGGTGTCCTCATACTGCTGTATATATAGTGGATGAAGGGGTTTCCTCATACTGCTGTATATATAGTGTATGAAGGGGTGTCCTCATACTGCTGTATATATAGTGGATGAAGGGGTTTCCTCATACTGCTGTATATATAGTGTATGAAGGGGTGTCCTCGTACTGCTGTATATATAGTGGATGAAGGGGTGTCCTGTATATATAGTATATGAAGGGGTGTCCCAAAACTGCTGTATATATAGTGGATGAAGGGGTGTCCTCATACTGCTGTATATATAGTGGACGAAGGGGTGTCCTCATACTGCTGTATATATAGTGGATGAAGGGGTGTCCTCATACTGCTGTATATATAGTGTATGAAGGGGTGTCCTCATACTGCTGTATATATAGTGGACGAAGGGGTGTCCTCATACTGCTGTATATATAGTGGATGAAGGGGTGTCCTCATACTGCTGTATATATAGTGGGTGAAGGGGTGTCCTCATACTGCCGTATATATAGTGGATGAAGGGGTGTCCATACTGCTGTATATATAGTGGATGAAGGGGTGTCCTGTATATATAGTGGATGAAGGGGTGTCCACATACTGCTGTATATATAGTGGATGAAGGGGTGTCCTGTATATATAGTGGATGAAGGGGTGTCCTCATACTGCTGTATATATAGTGGATGAAGGGGTGTCCTCATACTGCTGTATATATAGTGGATGAAGGGGTGTCCTCATACTGCTATATATATAGTGTATGAAGGGGTGTCCTGTATATATAGTGGATGAAGGGGTGTCCACATACTGCTGTATATATAGTGTATGAAGGGGTGTCCTCATACTGCTGTATATATAGTGTATGAAGGGGTGTCCTGTATATATAGTGGATGAAGGGGTGTCCTCATACTGCTGTATATATAGTATATGAAGGGGTGTCCTCATACTGCTGTATATATAGTGGATGAAGGGGTGTCCTGTATGTATAGTGGATGAAGGGGTGTCCTGTATATATAGTGGATGAAGGGGTGTCCTCATACTGCTGTATATATAGTGGATGAAGGGGTGTCCTCATACTGCTGTATATATAGTATATGAAGGGGTGTCCTCATACTGCTGTATATATAGTGGATGAAGGGGTGTCCTGTATATATAGTGGATGAAGGGGTGTCCTGTATATATAGTGGATGAAGGGGTGTCCTCATACTGCTGTATATATAGTGGATGAAGGGGTGTCCTCATACTGCTGTATATATAGTATATGAAGGGGTGTCCTCATACTGCTGTATATATAGTGGATGAAGGGGTGTCCTGTATATATAGTGGATGAAGAGGTGTCCACATACTGCTGTATATATAGTGGATGAAGGGGTGTCCTCATACTGCTGTATATATAGTGGATGAAAGGGTGTCCTCATACTGCTGTATATATAGTGGATGAAGGGGTGTCCTCATACTGCCGTATATATAGTGGATGAAGGGGTGTCCTCATACTGCTGTATATATAGTGTATGAAGGGGTGTCCATACTGCTGTATATATAGTGGATGAAGGGGTGTCCACATACTGCTGTATATATAATGGATGAAAGGGTGTCCTCATACTGCTGTATATATAGTGTATTAAGGGGTGTCCATACTGCTGTATATATAGTGGATGAAGGGGTGTCCTCATACTGCTGTATATATAGTGGATGAAGGGGTGTCCTCATACTGCTGTATATATAATGGATGAAGGGGTGTCCATACTGCTGTATATATAGTGGATGAAGGGGTGTCCTCATACTGCTGTATATATAGTGGATGAAGGGGTGTCCATACTGCTGTATATATAGTGTATGAAGGGGTGTCCTCATACTGCTGTATATATAGTGGATGAAGGGGTGTCCTCATACTGCTGTATATATAGTGTATGAAGGGGTGTCCTCATACTGCTGTATATATAGTGGATGAAGGGGTGTCCATACTGCTGTATATATAGTGTATGAAGGGGTGTCCTCATACTGCTGTATATATAGTGGATGAAGGGGTGTCCTGTATATATAGTGGATGAAGGGGTGTCCATACTGCTGTATATATAGTGGATGAAGGGGTGTCCTCATACTGCTGTATATATAGTGGATGAAAGGGTGTCCTCATACTGCTGTATATATAGTGTATGAAGGGGTGTCCATACTGCTGTATATATAGTGGATGAAGGGGTGTCCTCATACTGCTGTATATATAGTGGATGAAGGGGTGTCCTCATACTGCTGTATATATAGTGGATGAAGGGGTGTCCATACTGCTGTATATATAGTGGATGAAGGGGTGTCCTCATACTGCTGTATATATAGTGGATGAAGGGGTGTCCATACTGCTGTATATATAGTGTATGAAGGGGTGTCCTCATACTGCTGTATATATAGTGGATGAAGGGGTGTCCTCATACTGCTGTATATATAGTGTATGTTGAAGGGGTGTCCATACTGCTGTATATATAGTGTATGAAGGGGTGTCCTCATACTGCTGTATATATAGTGGATGAAGGGGTGTCCTCATACTGCTGTATATATAGTGTATGAAGGGGTGTCCTCATACTGCTGTATATATAGTATATGAAGGGTGTCCACATACTGCTGTCTATATAGTTGATGAAGGGGTGTCCACATACTGCTGTATATATAGTGGATGAAGGGGTGTCCTGTATATATAGTGGATGAAGGGGTGTCCTCATACTGCTGTATATATAGTGGATGAAGGGGTGTCCTGTATATATAGAGTATGAAGGGTTGTCCACACTGCTGTATATATAGTGGATGAAGGGGTGTCCTCATACTGCTGTATATATAGTGTATGAAGGGGTGTCCTCATACTGCTGTATATATAGTGTATGTTGAAGGGGTGTCCATACTGCTGTATATATAGTGTATGAAGGGGTGTCCTCATACTGCTGTATATATAGTGGATGAAGGGGTGTCCACATACTGCTGTATATATAGTGTATGAAGGGGTGTCCTGTATATATAGAGAATGAAGGGGTGTCCACACTCTGCTGTATATATAGTGGATGAAGGGGTGTCCTCATACTGCTGTATATATAGTGTATGAAGGGGTGTCCTCATACTGCTGTATATATAGTGTATGAAGGGGTGTCCTCATACTGCTGTATATATAGTATATGAAGGGGTGTCCACATACTGCTGTATATATAGTGGACAAAGGGGTGTCCTCATACTGCTGTATATATAGTGGATGAAGGGGTGTCGTCATACTGCTGTATATATAGTGTATGAAGGGGTGTCCTGTATATATAGTGGATGAAGGTGTGTCCACATACTGCTGTATATATAGTGGATGAAGGGGTGTCCTCATACTGCTGTATATATAGTGGATGAAGGGGTGTCCTCATACTGCTGTATATATAGTGTATGAAGGGGTGTCCTCATACTGCTGTATATATAGTGGACGAAGGGGTGTCCTCATACTGCTGTATATATAGTGGATGAAGGGGTGTCCTCATACTGCCGTATATATAGTGGATGAAGGGGTGTCCATACTGCTGTATATATAGTGGATGAAGGGGTGTCCTGTATATATAGTGGATGAAGGGGTGTCCACATACTGCTGTATATATAGTGGATGAAGGGGTGTCCTGTATATATAGTGGATGAAGGGGTGTCCTCATACTGCTGTATATATAGTGGATGAAGGGGTGTCCTCATACTGCTGTATATATAGTGGATGAAGGGGTGTCCTCATACTGCTGTATATATAGTGTATGAAGGGGTGTCCTGTATATATAGTGGATGAAGGGGTGTCCACATACTGCTGTATATATAGTGTATGAAGGGGTGTCCTCATACTGCTGTATATATAGTGTATGAAGGGGTGTCCTGTATATATAGTGGATGAAGGGGTGTCCTCATACTGCTGTATATATAGTATATGAAGGGGTGTCCTCATACTGCTGTATATATAGTGGATGAAGGGGTGTCCTGTATGTATAGTGGATGAAGGGGTGTCCTGTATATATAGTGGATGAAGGGGTGTCCTCATACTGCTGTATATATAGTGGATGAAGGGGTGTCCTCATACTGCTGTATATATAGTATATGAAGGGGTGTCCTCATACTGCTGTATATATAGTGGATGAAGGGGTGTCCTGTATATATAGTGGATGAAGGGGTGTCCTCATACTGCTGTATATATAGTGGATGAAGGGGTGTCCTCATACTGCTGTATATATAGTATATGAAGGGGTGTCCTCATACTGCTGTATATATAGTGGATGAAGGGGTGTCCTGTATATATAGTGGATGAAGAGGTGTCCACATACTGCTGTATATATAGTGGATGAAGGGGTGTCCTCATACTGCTGTATATATAGTGGATGAAAGGGTGTCCTCATACTGCTGTATATATAGTGGATGAAGGGGTGTCCTCATACTGCCGTATATATAGTGGATGAAGGGGTGTCCTCATACTGCTGTATATATAGTGTATGAAGGGGTGTCCATACTGCTGTATATATAGTGGATGAAGGGGTGTCCACATACTGCTGTATATATAATGGATGAAAGGGTGTCCTCATACTGCTGTATATATAGTGTATTAAGGGGTGTCCATACTGCTGTATATATAGTGGATGAAGGGGTGTCCTCATACTGCTGTATATATAGTGGATGAAGGGGTGTCCTCATACTGCTGTATATATAATGGATGAAGGGGTGTCCATACTGCTGTATATATAGTGGATGAAGGGGTGTCCTCATACTGCTGTATATATAGTGGATGAAGGGGTGTCCATACTGCTGTATATATAGTGTATGAAGGGGTGTCCTCATACTGCTGTATATATAGTGGATGAAGGGGTGTCCTCATACTGCTGTATATATAGTGTATGAAGGGGTGTCCTCATACTGCTGTATATATAGTGGATGAAGGGGTGTCCATACTGCTGTATATATAGTGTATGAAGGGGTGTCCTCATACTGCTGTATATATAGTGGATGAAGGGGTGTCCTGTATATATAGTGGATGAAGGGGTGTCCATACTGCTGTATATATAGTGGATGAAGGGGTGTCCTCATACTGCTGTATATATAGTGGATGAAAGGGTGTCCTCATACTGCTGTATATATAGTGTATGTTGAAGGGGTGTCTATACTGCTGTATATATAGTGTATGAAGGGGTGTCCTCATACTGCTGTATATATAGTGGATGAAGGGGTGTCCTCATACTGCTGTATATATAGTGTATGAAGGGGTGTCCTCATACTGCTGTATATATAGTATATGAAGGGTGTCCATACTGCTGTGTATATAGTGTATGAAGGGGTGTCCTCATACTGCTGTCTATATAGTGGATGAAGGGGTGTCCACATACTGCTGTATATATAGTGGATGAAGGGGTGTCCTGTATATATAGTGGATGAAGGGGTGTCCTCATACTGCTGTATATATAGTGGATGAAGGGGTGTCCTGTATATATAGAGTATGAAGGGTTGTCCACACTCTGCTGTATATATAGTGGATGAAGGGGTGTCCTCATACTGCTGTATATATAGTGTATGAAGGGGTGTCCTCATACTGCTGTATATATAGTGTATGTTGAAGGGGTGTCCATACTGCTGTATATATAGTGTATGAAGGGGTGTCCTCATACTGCTGTATATATAGTGGATGAAGGGGTGTCCACATACTGCTGTATATATAGTGTATGAAGGGGTGTCCTGTATATATAGAGAATGAAGGGGTGTCCACACTCTGCTGTATATATAGTGGATGAAGGGGTGTCCTCATACTGCTGTATATATAGTGTATGAAGGGGTGTCCTCATACTGCTGTATATATAGTGTATGAAGGGGTGTCCTCATACTGCTGTATATATAGTATATGAAGGGGTGTCCACATACTGCTGTATATATAGTGGACAAAGGGGTGTCCTCATACTGCTGTATATATAGTGGATGAAGGGGTGTCGTCATACTGCTGTATATATAGTGTATGAAGGGGTGTCCTGTATATATAGTGGATGAAGGTGTGTCCACATACTGCTGTATATATAGTGGATGAAGGGGTGTCCTCATACTGCTGTATATATAGTGGATGAAGGGGTGTCCTGTATATATAGTGGATGAAGGGGTGTCCTCATACTGCTGTATGTATAGTGTATGAAGGGGTGTCCACATACTGCTGTATATATAGTATATGAAGGGGTGTCCACATACTGCTGTATATATAGTGGACAAAGGGGTGTCCTCATACTGCTGTATATATAGTGGATGAAGGGGTTTACTCATACTGCTGTATATATAGTGGATGAAGGGGTGTCCTCATACTGCTGTATATATAGTGTATGTTGAAGGGGTGTCCATACTGCTGTATATATAGTGTATGAAGGGGTGTCCTCATACTGCTGTATATATAGTGGATGAAGGGGTGTCCTGTATATATAGAGTATGAAGGGGTGTCCACACTCTGCTGTATATATAGTGGATGAAGGGGTGTCCTCATACTGCTGTATATATAGTGTATGAAGGGGTGTCCTCATACTGCTGTATATATAGTATATGAAGGGTGTCCACATACTGCTGTCTATATAGTGGATGAAGGGGTGTCCTCATACTGCTGTATATATAGTGTTTGAAGGGGTGTCCTCATACTGCTGTATATATAGTGTATGAAGGGGTGTCCTGCATATATAGTGGATGAAGGGGTGTCCACATACTGCTGTATATATAGTGTATGAAGGGGTGTCCTCATACTGCTGTATATATAGTGGATGAAGGGGTGTCCTGTATATATAGTGGATGAAGGGGTGTCCATACTGCTGTATATATAGTGGATGAAGGGGTGTCCTCATACTGCTGTATATATAGTGGATGAAAGGGTGTCCTCATACTGCTGTATATATAGTGTATGAAGGGGTGTCCATACTGCTGTATATATAGTGGATGAAGGGGTGTCCTCATACTGCTGTATATATAGTGGATGAAGGTGTGTCCACATACTGCTGTATATATAGTGGATGAAGGGGTGTCCTCATACTGCTGTATATATAGTGGATGAAGGGGTGTCCTCATACTGCTGTATGTATAGTGGATGAAGGGGTGTCCACATACTGCTGTATATATAGTATATGAAGGGGTGTCCACATACTGCTGTATATATAGTGGACAAAGGGGTGTCCTCATACTGCTGTATATATAGTGGATGAAGGGGTTTACTCATACTGCTGTATATATAGTGGATGAAGGGGTGTCCTCATACTGCTGTATATATAGTGTATGTTGAAGGGGTGTCCATACTGCTGTATATATAGTGTATGAAGGGGTGTCCTCATACTGCTGTATATATAGTGGATGAAGGGGTGTCCTGTATATATAGAGTATGAAGGGGTGTCCACACTCTGCTGTATATATAGTGGATGAAGGGGTGTCCTCATACTGCTGTATATATAGTGTATGAAGGGGTGTCCTCATACTGCTGTATATATAGTATATGAAGGGTGTCCACATACTGCTGTCTATATAGTGGATGAAGGGGTGTCCTCATACTGCTGTATATATAGTGTTTGAAGGGGTGTCCTCATACTGCTGTATATATAGTGTATGAAGGGGTGTCCTGCATATATAGTGGATGAAGGGGTGTCCACATACTGCTGTATATATAGTGTATGAAGGGGTGTCCTCATACTGCTGTATATATAGTGGATGAAGGGGTGTCCTGTATATATAGTGGATGAAGGGGTGTCCTCATACTGCTGTATATATAGTGGATGAAAGGGTGTCCTCATACTGCTGTATATATAGTGTATGAAGGGGTGTCCATACTGCTGTATATATAGTGGATGAAGGGGTGTCCTCATACTGCTGTATATATAGTGGATGAAGGGGTGTCCTCATACTGCTGTATATATAGTGGATGAAGGGGTGTCCATACTGCTGTATATATAGTGGATGAAGGGGTGTCCTCATACTGCTGTATATATAGTGGATGAAGGGGTGTCCATACTGCTGTATATATAGTGTATGAAGGGGTGTCCTCATACTGCTGTATATATAGTGGATGAAGGGGTGTCCTCATACTGCTGTATATATAGTGTATGTTGAAGGGGTGTCCATACTGCTGTATATATAGTGTATGAAGGGGTTTCCTCATACTGCTGTATATATAGTGGATGAAGGGGTGTCCTCATACTGCTGTATATATAGTGTATGAAGGGGTGTCCTCATACTGCTGTATATATAGTATATGAAGGGTGTCCACATACTGCTGTCTATATAGTGGATGAAGGGGTGTCCACATACTGCTGTATATATAGTGGATGAAGGGGTGTCCTGTATATATAGTGGATGAAGGGGTGTCCTCATACTGCTGTATATATAGTGGATGAAGGGGTGTCCTGTATATATAGAGTATGAAGGGTTGTCCACACTCTGCTGTATATATAGTGGATGAAGGGGTGTCCTCATACTGCTGTATATATAGTGTATGAAGGGGTGTCCTCATACTGCTGTATATATAGTGTATGTTGAAGGGGTGTCCATACTGCTGTATATATAGTGTATGAAGGGGTGTCCTCATACTGCTGTATATATAGTGGATGAAGGGGTGTCCACATACTGCTGTATATATAGTGTATGAAGGGGTGTCCTGTATATATAGAGTATGAAGGGGTGTCCACACTCTGCTGTATATATAGTGGATGAAGGGGTGTCCTCATACTGCTGTATATATAGTGTATGAAGGGGTGTCCTCATACTGCTGTATATATAGTGTATGAAGGGGTGTCCTCATACTGCTGTATATATAGTATATGAAGGGGTGTCCACATACTGCTGTATATATAGTGGACAAAGGGGTGTCCTCATACTGCTGTATATATAGTGGATGAAGGGGTGTCGTCATACTGCTGTATATATAGTGGATGAAGGGGTGTCCTGTATATATAGTGGATGAAGGTGTGTCCACATACTGCTGTATATATAGTGGATGAAGGGGTGTCCTCATACTGCTGTATATATAGTGGATGAAGGGGTGTCCTGTATATATAGTGGATGAAGGGGTGTCCTCATACTGCTGTATGTATAGTGGATGAAGGGGTGTCCACATACTGCTGTATATATAGTATATGAAGGGGTGTCCACATACTGCTGTATATATAGTGGACAAAGGGGTGTCCTCATACTGCTGTATATATAGTGGATGAAGGGGTTTACTCATACTGCTGTATATATAGTGGATGAAGGGGTGTCCTCATACTGCTGTATATATAGTGTATGTTGAAGGGGTGTCCATACTGCTGTATATATAGTGTATGAAGGGGTGTCCTCATACTGCTGTATATATAGTGGATGAAGGGGTGTCCTGTATATATAGAGTATGAAGGGGTGTCCACACTCTGCTGTATATATAGTGGATGAAGGGGTGTCCTCATACTGCTGTATATATAGTGTATGAAGGGGTGTCCTCATACTGCTGTATGTATATGAAGGGTGTCCACATACTGCTGTCTATATAGTGGATGAAGGGGTGTCCTCATACTGCTGTATATATAGTGTTTGAAGGGGTGTCCTCATACTGCTGTATATATAGTGTATGAAGGGGTGTCCTGCATATATAGTGGATGAAGGGGTGTCCACATACTGCTGTATATATAGTGGACGAAGGGGTGTCCTCATACTGCTGTATATATAGTGGATGAAGGGGTGTCGTCATACTGCTGTATATATAGTGGATGAAGGGGTGTCCTCATACTGCCGTATATATAGTGGATGAAGGGGTGTCCTCATACTGCTGTATATATAGTGGATGAAGGGGTGTCCTGTATGTATAGTGGATGAAGGGGTGTCCACATACTGCTGTATATATAGTGGATGAAGGGGTGTCCTGTATATATAGTGGATGAAGGGGTGTCCTGTATATATAGGTTATGAAGGGGTGTCCTCATACTGCTGTATATATAGTGGATGAAGGGGTGTCCTGTCTATATAGTGGATGAAGGGGTGTCCACATACTGCTGTATATATAGTGGATGAAGGGGTGTCCTCGTACTGCTGTATATATAGTGGATGAAGGGGTGTCCTGTATATATAGTGGATGAAGGGGTGTCCTGTATATATAGTTGATGAAGGGGTGTCCTCATACTACTGTATATATAGTGGATGAAGGGGTGTCCTGTATATATAGTGGATGAAGGGGTGTCCTCATACTTCTGTATATATAGTGTATGAAGGGGTGTCCTCATACTGCTGTATATATAGTGGATGAAGGGGTGTCCTCATACTGCTGTATATATAGTGGATGAAGGGGTTTACTCATACTGCTGTATATATAGTGTATGAAGGGGTGTCCTCATACTGCTGTATATATAGTGGATGAAGGGGTGTCCACATACTGCTGTATATATAGTGGATGAAGAGGTGTCCTCATACTGCTGTATATATAGTGAATGAAGGGGTGTCCACATACTGCTGTATATATAGTGGATGAAGGGGTGTCCTCGTACTGCTGTATATATAGTGGATGAAGGGGTGTCCTGTATATATAGTGGATGAAGGGGTGTCCTGTATATATAGTTGATGAAGGGGTGTCCTCATACTACTGTATATATAGTGGATGAAGGGGTGTCCTGTATATATAGTGGATGAAGGGGTGTCCTGTATATATAGTGGATGAAGGGGTGTCCTGTATATATAGTGGATGAAGGGGTGTCCTCATACTGCTGTATATATAGTGGATGAAGGGGTGTCCTGTATATATAGAGTATGAAGGGTTGTCCACACTCTGCTGTATATATAGTGGATGAAGGGGTGTCCTCATACTGCTGTATATATAGTGTATGAAGGGGTGTCCTCATACTGCTGTATATATAGTGTATGTTGAAGGGGTGTCCATACTGCTGTGTATATAGTGTATGAAGGGGTGTCCTCATACTGCTGTATATATAGTGGATGAAGGGGTGTCCACATACTGCTGTATATATAGTGTATGAAGGGGTGTCCTGTATATATAGAGTATGAAGGGGTGTCCACACTCTGCTGTATATATAGTGGATGAAGGGGTGTCCTCATACTGCTGTATATATAGTGTATGAAGGGGTGTCCTCATACTGCTGTATATATAGTGTATGAAGGGGTGTCCTCATACTGCTGTATATATAGTATATGAAGGGGTGTCCACATACTGCTGTATATATAGTGGACAAAGGGGTGTCCTCATACTGCTGTATATATAGTGGATGAAGGGGTGTTGTCATACTGCTGTATATATAGTGGATGAAGGGGTGTCCTGTATATATAGTGGATGAATGGGTGTCCACATACTGCTGTATATATAGTGGATGAAGGGGTGTCCTCATACTGCTGTATATATAGTGGATGAAGGGGTGTCCTGTATATATAGTGGATGAAGGGGTGTCCTCATACTGCTGTATGTATAGTGGATGAAGGGGTGTCCACATACTGCTGTATATATAGTGGATGAAGGGGTGTCCTCGTACTGCTGTATATATAGTGGATGAAGGGGTGTCCTGTATATATAGTTGATGAAGGGGTGTCCTCATACTACTGTATATATAGTGGATGAAGGGGTGTCCTGTCTATATAGTGGATGAAGGGGTGTCCACATACTGCTGTATATATAGTGGATGAAGGGGTGTCCTCGTACTGCTGTATATATAGTGGATGAAGGGGTGTCCTGTATATATAGTGGATGAAGGGGTGTCCTGTATATATAGTTGATGAAGGGGTGTCCTCATACTACTGTATATATAGTGGATGAAGGGGTGTCCTGTATATATAGTGGATGAAGGGGTGTCCTCATACTTCTGTATATATAGTGTATGAAGGGGTGTCCTCATACTGCTGTATATATAGTGGATGAAGGGGTGTCCTCATACTGCTGTATATATAGTGGATGAAGGGGTTTACTCATACTGCTGTATATATAGTGTATGAAGGGGTGTCCTCATACTGCTGTATATATAGTGGATGAAGGGGTGTCCACATACTGCTGTATATATAGTGGATGAAGAGGTGTCCTCATACTGCTGTATATATAGTGAATGAAGGGGTGTCCACATACTGCTGTATATATAGTGGATGAAGGGGTGTCCTCGTACTGCTGTATATATAGTGGATGAAGGGGTGTCCTGTATATATAGTGGATGAAGGGGTGTCCTGTATATATAGTTGATGAAGGGGTGTCCTCATACTACTGTATATATAGTGGATGAAGGGGTGTCCTGTATATATAGTGGATGAAGGGGTGTCCTGTATATATAGTGGATGAAGGGGTGTCCTGTATATATAGTGGATGAAGGGGTGTCCTCATACTGCTGTATATATAGTGGATGAAGGGGTGTCCTGTATATATAGAGTATGAAGGGTTGTCCACACTCTGCTGTATATATAGTGGATGAAGGGGTGTCCTCATACTGCTGTATATATAGTGTATGAAGGGGTGTCCTCATACTGCTGTATATATAGTGTATGTTGAAGGGGTGTCCATACTGCTGTGTATATAGTGTATGAAGGGGTGTCCTCATACTGCTGTATATATAGTGGATGAAGGGGTGTCCACATACTGCTGTATATATAGTGTATGAAGGGGTGTCCTGTATATATAGAGTATGAAGGGGTGTCCACACTCTGCTGTATATATAGTGGATGAAGGGGTGTCCTCATACTGCTGTATATATAGTGTATGAAGGGGTGTCCTCATACTGCTGTATATATAGTGTATGAAGGGGTGTCCTCATACTGCTGTATATATAGTATATGAAGGGGTGTCCACATACTGCTGTATATATAGTGGACAAAGGGGTGTCCTCATACTGCTGTATATATAGTGGATGAAGGGGTGTTGTCATACTGCTGTATATATAGTGGATGAAGGGGTGTCCTGTATATATAGTGGATGAATGGGTGTCCACATACTGCTGTATATATAGTGGATGAAGGGGTGTCCTCATACTGCTGTATATATAGTGGATGAAGGGGTGTCCTGTATATATAGTGGATGAAGGGGTGTCCTCATACTGCTGTATGTATAGTGGATGAAGGGGTGTCCACATACTGCTGTATATATAGTATATGAAGGGGTGTCCTCATACTGCTGTATATATAGTGGACAAAGGGGTGTCCTCATACTGCTGTATATATAGTGGATGAAGGGGTGTCGTCATACTGCTGTATATATAGTGGATGAAGAGGTGTCCTCATACTGCTGTATATATAGTGGATGAAGGGGTGTCCTGTATATATAGTGTATGAAGGGGTGTCCTCATACTGCTGTATATATAGTGGATGAAGGGGTGTCCTGTATATATAGTGTATGAAGGGGTGTCCTCGTACTGCTGTATATATAGTGGATGAAGGGGTGTCCTGTATATATAGTGGATGAAGAGGTGTCCTCATACTGCTGTATATATAGTGGATGAAGAGGTGTCCTGTATATATTGTGGATGAAGGGGTGTCCTGTATATATAGTGGATGAAGGGGTGTCCTCATACTGCTGTATATATAGTGGATGAAGAGGTGTCCATACTGCTGTATATATAGTGGATGAAGGGGTGTCCATACTGCTGTATATATAGTGGACGGAGGGGTGTCCTCATACTGCTGTATGTATAGTGGATGAAGGGGTGTCCTCATACTGCTGTATATATAGTGGATGAAGGGGTGTCCTCATACTGCTGTATATATAGTGGATGAAGGGGTGTCCTCATACTGCTGTATATATAGTGGATGAAGGGGTGTCCTCATACTGCTGTATATATAGTGGATGAAGGGGTGTCCTTATACTGCTGTATATATAGTGTATGAAGGGGTGTCCTCATACTGCTGTATATATAGTGGATGCGATGCTTGTAAACAATGAGTCCAGAGACATGAAATACGACTAGCTTCCCCCCTGGCTTCCTATATAGTGCACTACTGTTGTGTTCTCAAGTAGTGTACTATGTAGGGAATAGTGTGCCTTTTTGGGACTTAGGCCCCTTGCCTCCACAGACCCACAGCAAATGGTTATTGACGGATACATAATGTTGGATTTTTCCTCTCTCTCTGTTAGCTCACAAAGACTGTACACATAATTATTATTTCAGGAGAACAAATATTACCCCTTGGGCTCCAATTATTTTCATGCATTGGCTTCTTTCTGTGTCTGACTTGGGGCTTTTTAAAAATGTATTTATCCCCCCCCCCCCCCCCAAAAAAAAGATATATATATTTTGTTTGTTCGTAGTCTCGTGTGCGGTGTTCGTAAATGGAGTGTCGATTTTGTGCCAGGTCAGAAAGAGGGTCACGGAGTCATGGGGTGTGTGTGTGTGTGTGTGTGTGTGTGTGTGTGTGTGTGTGTGTGTGTGTGTGTGTGACACATATGCATGGAGTTAGTTTGTTATTGCGTTACATCCTACCTCATTACCCGCTGGTGGCAACATCCTACCTCATTACCCACTGGTGACAACATCCTACCTCATTACCCACTGGTGGCAACATCCTACCTCATTACCCACTGGTGACAACATCCTACCTCATTATCCACTTGTGGCAACATCCTACCTCATTACCCACTGGTGGCAACATCCTGCTTCATTACCCACTGGTGGCAACATCCTACCTCATTACCCGCTGGTGGCAACATCCTACCTCATTACCCACTGGTGGCAACAACCTGCCTAATTACCCGCTGGTGGTAACATCCTACCTCATTACCCGCTGGTGGCAACATCATACCTCATTATCCACTGGTGGCAACATCCTACCTCATTACCCACTGTTTGCAACATCCTACCTCATTACCCACTGGTGGCAACATCCTAGCTCATTACCCACTGGTGGCAACATCCTACCTCATTACCCACTGGTGGCAACATCCTACCTCATTACCTGCTGGTGACAACATCCTACCTCATTACCCGCTGGGGACAACATCCTATCTCATTACCTGCTGGGGACAACATCCTACCTCAATACCTGCTGGGGACAACATCCTACATCATTACCCACTGGTGGCAACATCCTACCTCATTACCTGCTGGGGACAACATCCTACCTCATTACCTGCTGGTGACAACATCCTACCTCATTACCTGCTGTTGACAACATCCTACCTCATTACCCACTGTTGACAACATCCTTCCTCATTACCCACTGATGACAACATCATCCTACCTCATTACCCACTGTTGACAACATCCTACCTCATTACCCGCTGTACTGACTATAAGTAATACTTTCCTCCTGTTGATATCTGACAATAACCCACCATGACTATCACTGTGATTCTGACATCTTTAGGTTACCTAATTGACCTGTGTCCTGATGGACATCCAAAGACAAGACAATTCACTTTGTATTTTATATTTTTTTTATAAAATAAAGGCAGAAGCCAGTTTAATTGGGGTCCAGCCAAATGAAGGCAGTTACCCAATTTTAAACATTACAATACATTCATAACAGATTTACACAACACACTAAATCCATGTAGTCATGTCTCTATGTAGTACTGTGGAATAGAGTTCCATGTAGTCATGGCTCTATGTGGTACTGTGGAATAGAGTTCCATGTAGTCATGGCTCTATGTAGTACTGTGGAATAGAGTTCCATGTAGTCATGGCTCTATGCAGTACTGTGGAATAGAGTTCCATGTAGTCATGGCTCTATGTGGTACTGTGGAATAGAGTTCCATGTAGTCATGGCTCTATGTAGTCATGGCTCTATCATGGCTGTAGTACTGTGGAATAGAGTTCCATGTAGTCATGGCTCTATGTAGTACTGTGGAATAGAGTTCCATGTAGTCATGGCTCTATGCAGTACTGTGGAATAGAGTTCCATGTAGTCATGGCTCTATGTGGTACTGTGGAATAGAGTTCCATGTAGTCATGGCTCTATTTGGTACTGTGGAATAGAGTTCCATGTAGTCATGTCTCTATGTAGTACTGTGGAATAGAGTTCCATGTAGTCATGGCTCTATGTATTACTGTGGAATAGAGTTCCATGTAGTCATGTCTCTATGTAGTACTGTGGAATAGAGTTCCATGTAGTCATGGCTCTATGTAGTACTGTGGAATAGAGTCCCATGTGGTCATGGCTCTATGTGGTACTGTGGAATAGAGTTCCATGTAGTCATGGCTCTATTTGGTACTGTGGAATAGAGTTCCATGTAGTCATGGCTCTATGTAGTACTGTGGAATAGAGTTCCATGTAGTCATGGCTCTATGTAGTACTGTGGAATAGAGTTCCATGTAGTCATGGCTCTATGTAGTACTGTGGAATAGAGTTCCATGTAGTCATGGCTCTATGTAGTACTGTGGAATAGAGTTCCATGTAGTCATGGCTCTATGTAGTACTGTGGAATAGAGTTCCATGTAGTCATGGCTCTATGTAGTACTGTGCGCCTCCCATAGTCTGCTCTGGACATGGGGACTGTGAAGAGACCTCTGGTGGCATGTCTCGTGGGGTAAGCGTGGGGTGTCCGAGCTGTGTGCCAGTAGTTCAGACAGACCTCTGGTGGCATGTCTCGTGGGGTATGCGTGGGGTGTCCGAGCTGTGTGCCAGTAGTTCAGACAGAGACCTCTGGTGGCATGTCTCGTGGGGTACGCGTGGGGTGTCCGAGTTGTGTGCCAGTAGTTCAGACAGACCTCTGGTTGCATGTCTCGTGGGGGTACGCGTGGGGTGTCCGAGCTGTGTGCCAGTAGTTCAGACAGACAGCTCGGCGATTTCAACATGTCAATACGTCTCACAAAT